>NC_065587.1:95270919-95374962 GCF_024542745.1 Macaca thibetana thibetana
ATATATGTATAACTTTCCTTTCTCTCCATTCCCTTTTAAGTCTCAGCTGTCAATCACGGATCATTTCTTTTTGCTTGAATGTTATCTTTTAGAATTTCCTTCAGTGACCGTCTTTTGGTCATGAATTTCAATTTTAGCTTGT
Source organism: Macaca thibetana thibetana (assembly GCF_024542745.1). Lineage (NCBI taxonomy): Eukaryota > Metazoa > Chordata > Mammalia > Primates > Cercopithecidae > Macaca > Macaca thibetana. Next base: position 95,271,062 of record NC_065587.1, read on the forward strand.
TTGAAGAGTTTTTATTGCACTGTCATTTTTGAAAAATAATTTTACTGGGTATGGAATCATAGGTTTGTACTAATCGAAAATAGCTTTCTACTGTCTTCTGGCTTTCATTGTTGTTGTCGAAGTCAGTTATTTATTCACTGCTGTACTTTCAGAATACTCTATCTTTATTTCTTTTTATAAATTTCTTGGGTTTGGTTATTTTTTGGTCACATATTTGATATGCATATAGATGTGGATTTATTATTATTTATCCTACTTGAATTTTCAGAGCCTGCTTATATGTATTGGTTTTGTTTATCAGTTCTGAAAAAAATCTCGAATGCTATTTATTCCAGTTTTTTCTTTCTTCTCCTTCTGGGATTCTAATCACTTTAGGCTTTATATCTCTCTTATCTGTCTTTGTATTGTATCTGGAAAATGTCATCTTCTTTTTTAATCTGTCTTCAGTTATGTTAAATCTGCTGTCCAATGTAACCACTGAGCTCTTAAATCCTTTTATTATATATTTTATATCCAAACTTTCTGTTTGTTTTTTTTCAAATCTACCATATCACTCTTTATTGTTTCCTACTACCATTGAATATTTTCGAGCTTGCCTTTTATCTCTGTAGACATAATAATATGGTTGTTTTATAATTAATGGGTAATTCACTTGTCTATTTCTTCTGCTTGTTTTCTTTGATGTTGTCTTGCTTCTTTATGTGCTTGATAACTTGCTTGTCATTGCCCTTGAAAATTATTTGTTCAGATTCCCCGAGGTCAAGGATGACTGTACCTTCTGGCTTCCCTCCAGAGGGCCTCAGAAGCTTGAGGCTTCCTGGCCTTCTCCAGCCTATACACGCCTGTGATGCAGGGGTACAGGAGATGGGTTTTGGTGTGGTTTGCCCCTATTTTTCGGGGTCATGTTTAATGAGAAAGGACTCCTGTGATTATCCCCACTTTGGGCAGGTTTTGGACCTGACATTCTGCACTCTTGCTCTGTGAAGCCTTGGGCCCAGAGTCCAAACAGTTGGTATTGGCGAATAGGCTCAGGTAAAATGCCGCAGTCATCACAGCTGTGAGAATGCATTGTATAATATTTGTATTCTGATATTTTTCTGTTAACACTATAACATATTGCTTTGCATATATTCTGTATCCTGATATATTCCTGTTATTACTAGATTATTGTTTTCTAGTGTTATCAAAACTATTTTTTTATCTTCACATGCTTTCAATCACAATAATAACTTGAAAGAATTGTTTTCAACACAATTATCTACTATCAGTAAATCCTGATTATCTTTTTAGCTCTTATATGATAGACAAATTAAAATATTAAAAATCACAAAATTTCAAGTTAGGAATGAAGACTAGAAAATGAAATGTCATAACTATTATAGGCAAGTAACAACAACAAACAAAACCTGCAATAGTATATCAATTTCAGGTAAGACTAGTGAAGAAGAGAAATAGAGAGAAAGAGTGTTAAGGTCTGCCTGGGTCAGTAACTGGGTTCTGATTTCTGCACTGCCCTTTGTATTCTAGCTAGGAACTTCTGCTTATTTTTTCTTGCAAGACTAAAACTAGCACTCATCAGGGAATGATTCCTGCTCTAATAAGAAACATATATAACTCCCCTGGCCAGTCCTCCTTCACTTCTAAAAGGAGTGTAAACTGCTACAGCTATTCTGAAGATCAATTTGACAATATTTCGTGCAATTAAGTGTGCATATGCCCTGCAACCCAGCAATTTTACTTTTGAATAGTGCTTCCAAAGACACTCTCACACCAGCAGAGAAATATATGTATATGAGAATGTTTGTAGAGCCAAAACCTGGAGGAAGCCCAACTGTTCATCCCTAGAAGAATGGATAAATAAAATATGACATGTGGGTATACCAGAAAGCCTTATAGCAGCCAGGAGGAGTGAAACAGATCTACAAATAGCAACATCTCAAATATATCATATTAAGTGACAAAAAGTAAGAAACAGAATAATATCTATAACTATAGCTTTATCAACATTGGTTGCTCCTAACAAACCATCCCAAAAATATTGGTTCAGAGTAATTGTTTATTAGCACAATAGTTTGGGCTGGGCAAAGCAAAGCAGTTCTGCTGGTCTCTCCTGCACTCACTTGTGTCCCTGAGTTTGGTTGGCACTTAAAACAATGGTCCCTGGGTATTCTAATATGGCTCACCCACCCAACTAGCTGTTGCTCCTGGTTATTCATGTCTGGGAGGGCTTCATACTTGCAGCAACTAACAGACTAGCTTGGGCTTTCTCACACAGTGGCAGAAAAGTTGTCAGCAGCAAAAGAGAGAAAGCTCCAATATACAAGATATTATTAAGTGTTTTCTTGGACTATGTTTGCTAATGTCCCTTTGTCCAGAGCAAGTTCTGTGCCAAGCCTGGAGCCAGAAACAAAAGGTGTGTGAGCATCTAATGTGGTGTGTGGTTCATTGGTTGCAACAATCTATTAGAATAACATGATACTTTTTAGGAGTTGCATTTTGTCCCTTCCTGAAAGCTCATGTTAAATCCTAACTCTTAGTACATTAGGATGTAACCATATTTGGAGATAAAGTCTTTAAAAAGTAATTAAGTTAAAATGAGGACTTTAAGGTGGACTAAACATTGAATTTTTATCTAGCACCACTGGTATCCTTATGAGAAAGGAAATTTGAATACACAGAGAAACACCAGGGGTGTGCATGGGTAGAAAAAAGACTATGTGAGGACAGAGTGAGAAGGCAGCCATTTCTGAACCAAGGAGAGGGGTCTCAGGAGACATCCACCCTGACAACACCTTGATCTTGGACTCCCAGCCTCCAGAACTGTGGCAAAATATATTTCTGTTGTTTAAGCCATTCAATCTGTGGGATTTTGTTATGGCAGCTCCGCCAAACTAATATAACACTATTTATGTAAATTTTAAAAAGTCCAAGCTGGGCGTGGTGGCTACACTTGTAATCCAGCACTTTGGGAGACCGAAGCAGGTGGATCACAAGGTCAGGAGTTTGAGACCAGTCTGACCAACATGGTGAAAACCCCATCTCTACTAAAAAAAATACAAAAATCAGCTGGGCATGGTGGCATGTGCCTGTAATCCCAGCTACTTGGGGGACTGAGGCAGGAGAATTTGAACCCAGGAGGTGGAGGTTGCAGTGAGCCGGTATTGTGCCACCACAAGCCATACTATGTATTTTCCATCGATACAAAGGTAATTGAATAAACATATGTGTATATAAGAAGCATGTAAACACGGGGATGAAGGTGCTTATGAGAGGGAGAGAATGGGATTGGAGTGAGAAATAAAGTGGAAAATAATTTAAAAAGAGGGCCATGGACGGACAAATGATAAGAGCATACCATGTACTGAGCAAGGTGACCAATTCAAATCTGTGTACCTGAGTTCTAAAAACAGGATAAAGTAAAAGAAAAATAATCTCTTTTGGCTGAGGCAGAGTTGGTTTCCTTACCAGTATAAGATCAATTTTTAAAAACTAATATTATTGAATACTATTGTATGATAGAGTCTTTTATATCCTTTAACCTTTTACATGAAGATACCATTGCTCCCATTTATAGGAGAGGAAACTGAGGCAAAGATAACTTACATATACTTCCCACAGGTGCATAGTGAGTAAGTGGCTGGGCAGATGGTCGAGCTCCAATCTGTCTGCTTCCCAGCCTGGGCCTTGGCAATTCCATTTGATTATCCCTTACTTAGCTACTTGTGTCTCTTCATTTGCTTAGGCCTGCTCTTTGAGTCTGGAATCAGACTACCCCTTGCCTGTGGTTGCTGGTCATGTTTCTCAGTCATTGCTTTTGTCACCCTGTCTTGTTTTCTGCTGTTTGCCTAGTTCTCATTTGCAGCCTAGCTCTTCCTAGGTATGGGCCTGCCTCCTCCAACTTGCTTCTGCCTCTCATGGTAGGCTCCAAGGTTGCATCCATAACAAGTCATGAAAAGGTCAAGAAGACTGAGAGCAAAAGAACATAGCCAAGAGTAAGCAGAAAGGGGCATAGGCTCAGCCTTGACTTCCTCAGTTGTGGGCACTTTGAAATGCAGGTGACCATATTTCAAATACAATACCTAGTGAGAAGAAAACTTATTGTTAAGTACAGAACAATTTTATAAGTTGTTTACCAGCAGTTTGAAATTGGCCCTGGTTGGGGTATTTACACCACAGAAACTGGCAAATGTGACAAATCAGGACTTGTTTTTTGGAAAGTTGGTTTATCAAAACACCAACGAATAGCATATCCATAGGCTATAAAAATTTATTTAGGTTAAAGGACATAAAATTGATGTATTCCAAGTGTCCATGTTGTGGAGTCAGAAGACTGAGCTCAAATCAAAAACTTCACAATGTTCTTGCCAAGCGATAAAGAGCAAATTATCTTATTTTACCCTAGCTTTGGTTGCCTTAGCTTTTAAAGAGGAATAATAATACCTACCTCACTGAAATGCTGTGGGAATTAAAAAAATACATGAAAAAATTGAGCATTGTGCACAAAATAAGCACTTGAAGAATATTAGCTGAATTTGCCCAAGGAGCAAAGCATAGTTAATAAACCCACCCATAATGCTTTCAGGAAATGCAAATAATCATAATATTTATGAATGTTTACTGTATGCCAGATATTTCTTTCATGCATTGGTTTCCTTCAACTTTTTGAAGTAGGCACTATTCTTTGTCACCATTTCAAAGAGCATAAAATGCACAGAGTTATTTATTGACAGGGGTTGTGTCTGTCAGATTTCGAAGTCAGTCCTCTTAACATCCATGCTGCTGGTAAGGGTTGATCAATGCTAAATGACATAATGCATACAATAAACATGATTACATGTGATATGTGCGTCTGCCTTATTCAATTAGGTGTGAGGTCATCTGGAAAACAGCACCCTTTGTATCAATTGATGTGGAATCACAGCTCTGCCATAAATTGTGGGTCATGTTTTATGCAGGGTAGTCACTGTGTTTTTTCCATCCTGTGGGAATTAGAGTCTTTCTGGAAAACGTTCTAATAGTCTTCAGCTAAACCAACTCAAAGCCCAGTTCTCATTCAAAGATCCTGTTAACAGACCTTTGGTATGCCAGCGATACTCTATTAGAGCCTGGGCCAGTTCCTTTAAAGAATATACAGTAAAGTTACTGATTTCATCCCAATCTCCTTACTTAATCAATTATGCTGTTTCTAGGCCATTAGAAGATCTCAATTTAAAAAATCTATCCATGCTGCATTTCAAATATGAGCGAATATATTTTTTCTCTTCTGATATTTTCCCTTCTATTTGGTATCCTGCAGAGCAGGGGTAATGCAAGAAGCTGCCTCTTTTTCTTTCATGGAAAAGAAACCTGGAAAATGAATTTTATTTCATTACCGCTTATGTTTATTTATTCAGCAGCGAATTTATTCCTGTCAGAAGAGAAGCATGTCTTTTTTCCTTCCTTCTTTTCCCTCCACTCCTCTCTTCCTTCTCTTTCTTTGCTCTTTCCTTCTGTCTTACCTGTCTTTTTTCCTTCCTTCCTCTCTTCTTTTCCTTCTTTTTCTTTCCTCTTTCTCTCCCTCTTTCCTTCATTCTTTCTTTCTCTTGCCCTTATAAAATGACTTAAATAATAGATCATGGTAAGGCACTCGCTGACAAACTTCACTAATTTTGGGGAAATTGCCAAAGCAACACTCATTCTACCTGAGAATAAAACAACTTTAAAAATCCGTTTCTGCTGCAGCGTTTATCAGATGTTGAGAGGAAACTTGACATGAAAGTAGAGCCTTAAAATAACCTAGTTACTGAATAGTGTCCTTCCAAATCACCTTTTACATGTATAACTCAGGCAATGCTGGGAGTTCTTTCTTTGGTGCTTCCCTGTGCGTGTGTGTTGTGCACACATGCATTCCTGAGAGGTTCTGAGGACTGATTTAAAATGACTGAGAAGCACTTGAAGAACCAAGAGGTGACTTTAAGGAGAACCGTAATTTATTTTTCTTTTTAAAGAACGTTCGAAAGAATTGAGAGAGTGAGGAAGGAGGCTGGAGCACAATTCTAATTACAGAGAGAGAGAGAGACAGACCCTATAACCCCCACCGGCTGCAGAAGAATGAATGTGAGCTTTGGGGTGGAGCAAGCATGTGGCTGGAGTGGAAAGATGTGAAAGTATTTGCCACTCCTCAAGGGATAACACTGTATCCCTTTTTCTTGAGGTTTTCTTTGTTCTTGCTGTTGTTGGTTTGTGATAATTCATGGCACATGGAGAATAAGCCATGACTTGACTCTTTTTTCATTAGAGTAGGAAACTTTATTATAGTAAATGCTGAGTAAAGAGTCCAGGCATTGGAGAAACTGGAATCCTGGTTTTACCTCTTGCTAACTGTGCAAATCCAGGCAAGTTCTTAACCTTATAAGCCTCAGTCTCTGCATCTGGGAAGTGAGACTGCTCAGTATCTACATATAGAGAGCAAATAAAATGATGCCCCCAAATTCCTTTGTACAAGTACCAGACACTAAAGAAGGGCTTAATAAATGTGAGTTGTCTATTTTATTTTAATAATTTTTATAAATTCTTTAAACTTTTTTAAAGTTTAATTTAATTTGTTTTATTTCACTTTATTATTTTTTTCTTTTTTGAGACAGAGTCTTGCTCTGTCACCTAGGCTGGAGTGCAGTGGCACAACCTCGGCTCACTGCAACCTCCACCTCCCAGGTTCAAGCGATTTCTCCTCCCTCAGCCTCCCAAGTAGCTGGGACTACAGGCACGTGCCATCATGCCTGGCTCTTTTTTTTTTTTTTTTTTTTTGTATTTTTAGTAGAGACAGGGTTTCGCATTTTGGCCAGGCTGGTCTCAACCTCCTGACCTCAGGTGATCCACCCTCCTTGGCCCCCAAAGTGCTGTGATTACAGGCGTGAGCCACTGTGCCTGGCCATTTTTTTTTTAAATTATGATATACCAGTTTTTTTCAGGTTTTTGCTCAGATATCTTTTCAGAGAGCCTTTTCCTGGCAGTAAAGACAGAGCTTAGGCAATGCTGACTGCATGCCTTCATTGGAGCTCAAAACATGTTGCTTTGCAATTTGTCTGTTTTCCTGTCTGTCATTTTTCAGGACCCTGAATTCTCTTGACCAGAGGGAATATTGTGAGTATTGTTCATCTTGGTATGTGACTGACAAGTACCTAGCCCAATACCTACACATATTGTTTCTACTTGTTCCTGAGATATTTACTGAGTGCTTGCCATGACCAGATATTGTGCTAGAACCAGGCATACAATGGCGTATAGACCCTATCTTTAAGAAGCTCACAGTCTAGTGATGGATATGGATAAACAGCCAATAAAAATATAGTGTAATAAAAGAGAAGTTTACTTACTTTTTTTATACTTAGAAGAGGTCAGAGAAGGCTTCCTGGAGGAAAAGCTAATATTTAAAACTATACATGGGTATCTATGAGAACTTGGGGGGTATTGCTTTAAGTTTTTCCAAAAACAGAACCTGAGGAAAGGATTTGGGTATAAGTAATCTATTTAGGAGGTGCTCCCAGGAAGCAGAATTAAGAGAGTGAGGAGAGTAGGGAGGAAAGGAAGAAAAGCCAGGAAAAGGTGCATTGTTGATCTGGGTACTTTTGTTGTCAAATGGAAAGTAGAGCACCCTTTAAATTTTCCCTCTGAAGCTCCAGAGACAGGGGCATTTATCTGTTGACTGACTCTTCTATTGGAGGAGAGTTACTTGCAGCGGTATTAACCCTTTTACGTTCCTGGCTCTGCACAGAGGCTGAGCAAGCTGCCTTGGCTTCAGAAACAATTTAGGGCAGAAAGTGGGGGAATATGTGTGAAAGGAAAGAGGATGCCGTGGGAACTGTCCAGCAGAGATTTGGCTGAAATCACTTCAAGCTGACCATGTACAATGCTGAGGGCCTTGGCCATCTCCCCATTAAGTTAAAAAAAATAAAGTGCCTTGCCCCTAAAACTCATGGGCAGACTTCGTGGATTCAAGACATCTTAAGAGCTATGAAAAGCATCTTAGAAATTCCTGCAGGCTCCCACAACTGCGTATTGTCAAGGCTCAGTGTGGTTTCCTTCTGTAATTACCTAACAATTATAATTGGGAAATAAAGCATCAGTAAAATAAATGTGTAATATATTCATTGAATGTGTTTCATTTAAAATTTTTCAGTATAAATTCTAGGGCTTTGAAACTAAAACGTGTTTTATATTCTCTCAAAGCCTGATTTGTCTCTGCCTCTTACCATGCCTTATCAAATCATCAGCCCCCTGAGGAAGCAACTGATATTGCTTCCTGTAAAAATAACCGCTCTTTTCTTAGCAGGAGAGCAAGTAGTCTAAGGGAAAAGGAGGAATAGAATGCATATAGATTATGTGAAGCATGCACAATATTTGACGGCCACAGTTTCCTCCTGGAGATGTGGAGGGAAGGAAGTGTGCCTCTAAGATCCCTCCTGCTTAGGTATCAGAAGAGATTGAACAAAATCCTCAGTTCCACAAATAATTATTTCCAAAAGAATGGCTAGCATTTATTTTGTTTAGATGGACTCTCGCTCTGTCGCCCAGGCTGGTGTGCAATGGTGCGATCTTGGTTCACTGCAACCTCTGCCTCCTGGGTTCAAGTGATGCTCCTGCCTCAGCCTCCTGATAGCTGGGATTACAGGCATGTGCCACCATGCCCTTTTTTTTTTTTTTTTTTTTTTTTTTTTTTTTTGGTATTTTTAGTAGAGATAGGGTTTTGCCATTTTGGCCAGACTGGTCTTCAACTCCTGGCCTCAGGTGATCTGCCTGCTTCTGCCTCCCAAAGTGCTGGGATTTCAGGCATGAGCCACTGCCCCTGGCCTATTCCTATTAAGGTTTATAAACTTCCCCAAATAGGAATCTTCTCTTCAAACTACTTTATCCATAAGAATTGTGATTCTCTTGTGTGGTAGAAAGTGCCTGTGTTTTGGTGACAGGCAAACCTCCAAATTCTGGCCCTGTTAATTTGAAGCTCCTTGACCTCAGGCTAGACATTTAATCTCATCCTCAAAGAGGGAAAAAGGGAAATAATACGTGTTTTACTGTTTCATTGCAAGGATTAAATGAGGTAATATCTGTTAAATTCCAGTTGAAAGGTAAATATTTACTAATGTCAGTTCCTTCCTTCTTCCCTTAGCTAAGGGGTCATGAAGCAGTGCTGGATTCCCCTTGCAAGCTGAGTGCACATCCTTTGGGGATAGCTCTCACCTATAGTATAGTCATCATGGTGGAGTCTCCAAAGCTTTGAGAAGGGGCATAAATTCATTTTATTTATTTACTGGGTTTTAAAAGTTATTTTACCTGCTAGACAATTTATTATTGACATATTAGACTTTTGTTAGTTAAATGTTCAATGGACTGTCCTCTCCTAAAATAAGTAAAATATGGTGTTGGGTGTGGTGGCTCATGCCTATAATCGCAGCACTTTGGGAGGCCGATGTGGGTGAATCACTGAGGTCAGGAGTTCGAGGCCAGCCTGGCCAATGTGGTGAAACCCTGTCTCTATTAAAATACAAAAATTAGCCAGGCATGATGGGGCATGCCTGTAATCCCAGCTACTTGGGAGGCTGAGGCAGGAGAATCACATGAACCTGGGAGGCAGAGGTTGCAGTGAGCCGAGATTGCACCACTGCACTCCAGCCTGGGCAACAAAGTGAGACTCTGTCTCAAAAAAAAAAAAAAAAAAAAAAAAAAAAAAAAAAAAAAAAAAAGAATATGGAAATAATTAGAAACAGAGCCTCCTAATGGTCACCCAGAAGAAAAGGAAACAAAGGCTATGGACACACAACTGATGGAAGATAAAAGCCAAATGGTCAATAAATATATGAAAAGATGCTCAATTTTATAAGGAACGATGCTAGTGAAAATAAATATTAGGAGATATCATTTGAGATCCATCAATTTGCAAAATCTTACATAAGACTGACCATATTGAGAGATCAGAGGCAGTAGAGCAATGGAGTTCCCCATGCACTGCTGGTGGTTGTGCAAATCAGCACAACTGGAGAGCAGTTAGGCAGTGTGTGGAAAGTTGAAGGCACACCCACCATTTCATTGAGCAGTCATGATTTTAGATACATTCTCTGGAGAAACCACATGTATCCAAGGACACCTGTGAGCCTGTTGTTAGCAACACAAAATCAAGGGAGGGGCAATCTAAATGTCCAGCAAGAAACTCGGTTCAATAAATTTTAGTTCTTTTTCAAGCCAGAATACTGTTCAAATGTTAAAAGAATGAGCTATAACATGTACCAGCATAAAAAATCCCTAAGATGTACTATTTTATTAAAAGCGTGTCACAACATTTTCATGTGTATACAAGGACACAAGTCCAAGGATGTTCATGGATGTTTACTGCACCAGTATTACAATCGTGCAAAACTGAAGACAACTTAAATATCTGCCAACAGGAGAATTGATCCATAATTGTGGCAGATTCATAACACGGATTATTAAATGGCAGCTGAATTAAATTAGGACCGTTACATCCATATGGTTAAATATCAAATGCAGAAAGAAATACGTACATTTTTACAAAGTTAAGAGATGTAAAATAATACTAGGTATTGTTTAGCATATGTACATGTATTTATATTAATGATATCTATCTATCTATGTAACTAAAGGATAAGGAGAAACATTGGTGGGCAAAACTAATATGGACTCTTTGTCTTGGAGAATGTAGAAAGGGAAGGGAATATAATGGGATTAGGACAGAAGCGTTTTACCTATCTGAAATATTTCTTAATGAAAAATGGAAAATAAGGGTCCTAATGTGAGAGAAATATGACTCTTCCAATTTAGATAGCATTTTATTTATAACATAAAATTACCATTTAAAAAGTAACTTTTCTTATATTTTTTCTTCCATTAGCTAGGCAAGAAATGTCAAACCTGGTGTTTCTTCACCTTGGACTTTTCTCGGTGTCTCTGTGCCTGTTTCAGTCATGTGCAAAGTTCAATGACAAACCAAGGAAACAGGACAAGCTGGTCTAGAGACTGATGCTCCAAACAGCTGCCAGCACACATACCTCTCCTGTCTGCTCCAGTCACTCGATTCTCATTTCCCCATAAGCGCCTTCGCCTCCCTCGGCAGCCCCAGGACTCCTCGTGACTCTGTGATCTCTACAATCACTAGTGAAGGCTAGGACAACAACAAGTTGTTCTCATCATATTCACCTGCTGTCAACAAAGCTGAATGGTGCCGAATTCTTTGAAACTTCCTTTTAGTCCTTGATGCTGTGACGAATGAGCCTTCTCATCATGTGCTTTGTTTTAAGCTACAACGGATCCAAACACTAGTCTCCACAGATGGAAAAAGACAGGGGCAAATATATTTACTTTTTACTTTATGGGGTTGTTCACAGTCCATAAAAGATTCAGTTGAAAAAGGATTTTTTTTTTTTTTTTTTTTTTTTTTTTCAGACAGAGTCTTGCTCTGTCACCCAGGCTGGAGTGTAGTGGCACAATCTCGGTTCACTGCAACATCCACCTCCCAGGTTCAAGCAATTCTCCTGCCTCAGCCTCCTGTGCAGCTGAGATTACAGGTGCCTGCCACCACACCTGGCTAATTTTTGTATTTTTAGTAGAGATGGGGTTTTGCCATGTTGGCCAGGTTAGTCTTGAACTCCTGACCTCAGGCAATCCACCCACCTCAGCCTCCCAAAGTGCTGGGATTACAGGCATGAGCCACTGTGTTTGGCCGTGAAGAAGGATGTTTTTAATGAATGGAGACTCACTCCTCCACTGTGATGAATCCTCCTCATTCCTGGAATGAACCCTGATATGGGAGGTTTTACCTTTCATCTGCAGGGACTTCTCTCCACTGGGGAAAATACAGAATTCTAGACAGATGCTGGGTAGGATCTTGTTTTTTGTTTCCTTGACAGTCTAAATTATGATGATTGATTTGGATGCATCCCACTGTGTTGACATCCTGCCCAACTGAGCACACGTTGAGGCCAAAAGAGAGCAGGTTGCATGAGTGGGTGCAGAGAGACTTGCAGGGTTAATCAATTCCCCAGGAGAGTAGAGTCCAATCCATGTCCAGAAGTGTTTTTTAACCTTGAATGGAAGCCATGGTTTCAGGCATGGAATCCTGGGTGAGTATAGTGTGGCTTGTTTGGACAGGTGAGTTTTCTATCTTCACAGGCAGAGAATATAGAAGGCCAGATGAGGAAGTTTGTTTCAGATGGATCTGGACACAGATCTCCAGGCTCTTCGTTCTAATGGGGGAGGATTCCAGGTTCTGGATGCTTTTTCTTCTGGCTGGTACAATTTTTTTCCATTGCATATTAAAGCTGAAGGAAAGCTATCAGGAGGAAGACAAACTCTGCTGAGTGTGATTTGTCAGTTTGCTTGATGAAGTGATCCTGCTGTGGAATTAGTTTAACTCTGTGAGGTCTGGCCATTCATATGCAGGACTCCGGCTTTGTAATTCAATCAACTGCTTAAATATCTAGAATAAGATGCAGTTTGGAACAGGAGAAAAATTCCAACTCTACTAACAACTGCATAATAAGCCTAATATATACAATATATCCTTCCACACATCCTTCAAATCAGCATGACATTCTATGCTACAGGAAGGCTGCCTTATTCTTGGGGCAGAGGATATTAGCCCAGGGAATTAAGGGCATGGTGCTTGAACTTTCAGCTTGAACTTCTTGATGGAACAATGATCTATAATAAACCTTTAGGATGTAGGATCATCAGTATGCCTATGGAGAGGTCTCATTGTTTATAACTGCCACGTGGTTTGCCACTCATGACTGACAGATGCTGTTACAGGTATGATGGATGTTCTACAGCAGACTTCTGTTCTTATTGGTTGTGTGCATTCTGATTTGTTTGTGACACTTTCATGCAGGTTGTTAAGTATAGTTAATTGTTACCCAAATTCCATTGTTCCATGAATATATCATTATTCATTTGATCTGTTCTATATTCATTAACAGTATTTTCCCAGTTGCGTGCCCTTATGGGTAAAATATCAATAAATATCATTGTACATATAGAATTTCATACATGTGCAAGAATATTCATTAGGCAAATCTCTACAATTAGAAGTTCTTGATCAAGGGCATTTTTAATTTTGAAAGGTAGTGCTAAATCACTCTGTGGAGGTTGCACTAAAGTCATGAGGTGGAAGGAGCAAAAGGGGGTGGGGACCCCCTGTGTGTAGCAGACCCTTTTGTTGCTGTTCTTCCCATCCTCGAGATCCATCTCTGGCCTCAGCTGCAGCTGTGCTGGATAGCACAACTATCCAACACTTGGAGTGGTGGATGCTGCCTCCTATTTCTCATGCACTGAGAGACTCTTTGAGTTTCTGCTGCAGAGCTTCTTTCGAGGATGTTGGAGCTGGCTCAGCTTGTATACAGTAGCATCCTCAAAGTGGGGTTGGGGTCAGCTAAGTGGGGTTGGTGATATCCCTCAGGGCAGCCCTGTGAGGGGAGAGAGGAGGCAGTGGACAAATGCCCTAGGGCTCAGTTGTGGGAGTATTCTGTAGGTCCACAGGCAGCCTGCAGAGCCCAGTCTCCTTGCTTTCTGCAGCAACTTTGAAAATGTGCCCTCTACTGGCCTTTCCTCTTTCCTGTCTCACTCTGCTCCTTCACTCCTGCACAGTCACGACCTCCCAAATTCCTCACTCAGGCTCTGTTTATGGGGAAATCCAAAATAAGGCAGTATGTAAGGTGCTAACCACTTGGCCACATGCAAAACATGATAGGTATTATTAGGTTTAAAATTTAAAAGTTATGCTGGACAAATAACCTCAACAACTGGCAAATCCATTCTGTTGCCCTGTACTTTGCGTTCTCCCTTTGTGTGCCCTTACAACCTAGGACTTTTCTTGTCATTAACCAGCATTCACAATTCCATGTAGAAAACACTAATTTTGGAGATAATAAAAGAGCCATTCTTCTCCCTCTGAAAACCCCAGGCTCATGAAGGAGTAAGATCAGGGGAGGAGCTTGAAGAGGGGGAGAAAATCTCTACTTGCAATAATTTGGAAGGAAGAATTAATCCTTTATCTACTAAATCTCCTCATTAAGTCTTCACTTCCCTTTTCTCTCAGGAATGCCTGCTTGTCTCCACATATTCTAAGCTCTGGGGCTGATCCTTGTTTTTCAACATGGGAGTAAACCACATAGCCTGGGCAACTGAGACCTTTCCAGAACAATCATAAAATTTGAGACTCATCAAGTTGCATATTTCCTTTTGAACATTCTGCTATGGGCAGTCCTGGAGTTAGAGGCTGTTCCCTCCATGACAGGAAACTACTATAATATATAGGATTAATATTAATATATTCTATACACCCTTGCAATTCCTTGGCAAGGAAATGGATGATAGGTTAAAAATAACTTCAAATCAAATTTAATAGCAGAAGATGAAGATGAGAAGTTGGATATACTCTTCAAAGAAGCTCCTGGGATAAGGATTTCGGATTCAAAACTCTGTGCCTCTAGTGTTTTTCAAAATAGTAGACTTCCTTTTCTTAAATTATTCTTTGTTTTTACTTTCTTAAATTATTTCACCATTTTTCCCCTCTAAAAAATAAGAATTGTAAAGAATGGAAAGAAAAGAGTCAAGAATAAGGAGAGTATGTCACATAGTAAGCCTGTATCAAAACATCTCATGTACCCCATAAATATGTATACCTGCTATGTACCCACAAAAATAAAAGTAAAATAAAATATAAAGAAAAAAGAAGGAGCAGAAGTAGAAATAAAAAAAGAGGGAGAAATTAATTACCAACTTGGGAGAAAATAGAAAGCATGTGTAGAAGCAAGTTTCATGTTTGCCTTACTTGGTTTTCTTCTGTGGGAACAAGACAAATGTTGGAAAAGTTCCAGAGAATTCACCCTGGAAGTGAACATTCCCATCTTCTCTGAAAACTTATCTACAAATGGCTTTTACAGCCTTTTCCTGAGAATGTGGAGATCAATACTCCCAGAGGTAAGACCACGTTAGCAATGGAAGGGTGGCAGAGTCACAGTATTTAAAAAGTCCTTCTCTTACATTGATAGCACTTCAGTCCATTCTCAACCCTGCTTTTGCTTTGTCGGTGATGCTTTGGTTCTATGACCATAGGTAAATGTCCCCTCCAACCCCTTGCCTTCTGTTTGTAACATTCGTTCTCCAGCTGTTAGTGACAGACCTTGCTTTAACAGGAAGCAAGGGGTAGGGCAGGAATTTCTCATCACACTGAGGGTGCATATCTTGTGTGCATGTGTGCAGAAGTATGTGCTTTGTTTGCTTCTGAGATTTTTGAAGGTGAGCCTATGATCAAAAGCCAGACATAAAAGTGTTAAGCGAGTTGCCTGTGATTTTGAATTTTCTCATGTCAGCTTTCCTTTCTCAAGGTACTGAAAGAAGACACGTTTCACTGCTTTCTAAAGAATTTCTGATTGGGCATGAAGGAGTGAACCAACTGATCAGGAAACTGCCAGTCTTCAAAAGGCCTCATTGCCAGTGGAAAGAGGAGAAACAGAAAAAATGACCCTGCAGAAAGCAAATGCTCTGATGATTCATGCATTATTTGCAATTTTTTTGAAGAAGAACTAAAAACTAAACACTGCTTGAGGCTGGGAATTTCTCTGGGGGAAAGAATAAAGAGTTATTTCTCTCTCAGGACAACACCTAATATTTGCACAGCATGGTAAAGTAAATTTCACAAGTATTATTTTGTTTGTCTATTTTCATCCTCAGGCTGAATTAAGCCTCAGTTTTCATTTTTGATCGAATCTGTCTTTGCTGACAGAAGTTTTCTGGGCGACCCTGACAGTCCTCAGTATGAGATAATGTGATGGAGGATGCAGTGAATCAATCACGTCTCTGCTGGAATTGCTTTCTGGAGACTTTGAGATGTCAGGGTTGGAATGTCACACAGGAGGTCACTGGGCTGGTAGATAACTGGAGATATGACTCCATGAAGGCATTGCTTATCCCTGTTCCAAGCATATCTGGCTGCTTTTGAGAAGTAAATAGGGATGGATGAAGAGGGGGAGAGTTAGTCCTGAATTGTACCCTTACCCTGCCACTTACCATCTCTGCTGCTCTTGCTAGGGAGATCACGTTAACATATTAACACTAATAATAATCACTGAAGGTTATGAGTCCTATAAAGTAAGTAGCATTTGCCCCATTTTATAGAGGAGGATACAGTATCAGAAAAGTTAGTTGCTTTCCCTAAGTTCCCTGGGCACATTTATTTTTTTATTTTTATTTTTTATTATACTTTAAGTTCTAGGATACATGTGCACAACATACAGGTTTGTTACATATGTATACATGTGCCATGTTGGTGTGGTGCACCCATTAACTCATCATTTACATTAGGTATATCTCCTAATGCTGTCTCTCCCCACTCCCCCTCACCCTGCAACAGGCCCTGGTGTGTGATGTTCCCCACCCTGTGTCCAAATGTTCTCATTGTTCAATTCCCACCTACGAGTGAGAACATGTGGCATTTGGTTTTCTGTCCTTGCGATAGTTTGTTCAGAATGATGGTTTCCAGCTTCATCCATGTCCCTACAAAGGACATGAACTCATCCTTTTTTATGACTGCATAGTATTCCATGGTGTATATGTGCCACATTTTCTTAATCCAGTCTGTCATTGATGGACATTTGGGTTGCTTCCAAGTCTTTGCTATTGTCAATAGTGCCGCAATAAACATACGTGTGCATGTGTCTTTATAGCAGCATGATTTATAATCCTTTGGGTATATACCCAGTAATGGGATGGCTGGGTCAAATGGTATTTCTAGTTCTAGATCCTTGAGGAATCACCACACTGTCTTCCACAATGGTTGAACTAGTTTACAGTCCCACCAACAGTGTAAAAGTGTTCCTATTTCTCCACATCATCTCCAGCATCTGTTGTTTCCTGACTTTTTAATGATCGCCATTCTAACTGGTGTGAGATGGTATCTCATTGTGGTTTTGATTTGCATTTCTCTGATGGTTGGTGATGATGAGCATTTTTTCATATGTCTGTTGGCTGCATAAATGTCTTCTTTTGAGAAGTGTTTGTTCATATCCTTTGCCTACTTTTTGATGGTGTTGTTCGATTTTTTCTTGTACATTTGTTTAAGTTCTTTGTAGATTCTGGATATTAGCCCTTTGTCAGATAGGTAGATTGCAAAAATTTTCTCCCATTCTGTAGGTTGGGAGACTCTGATGGTAGTTTCTTTTGCTGTGCAGAAGCTCTTTAGTTTAATTAGATCCCATTTGTCAATTTTGGCTTTTGTTGCCATTGCTTTTGGTGTTTTAGTCATGAAGTCATTGTCCCTGGGCACATTTATTACCTGGATGCAAACTCACATTTTGTGATGCCATGCCCTGTGAGGACTCCATCACATCATCACTGTCTTCCCCAAATGGGTGTGGCCATATAATTGGATGTGAGAGAGACACATTATTAAGGAATGATAGCCACATCAAGAAGTGGTTTGAACCTCAGCATACTGCCCACAAGTAAAGCTCACAAGTATTCTGTTGAGTGGTTTCTATAACTAAAAAAGACTGGGTGATAGTGCTTTGATGCTGGCCAGTAACAACAAGACCTTCTGTTCTCTTTTGTCTTATGTTCTGTCTCAGATTCTGTACTCTGATGAGTGCTGAATCTCTCGTTTCTACCAAATGATTTAATTCCTGTAAACAAGCATATTTGTATGTAGCATTGCCTCTGCCTATGAAAACTTAGGGAAGTAACATCATTCCAATTATTGGTAAAAAAGGGAGACCAGAGCCATCTTCCGTAAGATTATTGGCGAGATTACTGTGACAATGTGTTTATAGTGCTTAACACAGTGCCTGGTATAGAATAGCACCTGTTTTCAGTCATAACTATTATTAGTGCAGTTTTAAACTAGCTGTGCTTGCAAGTACATCACTTGGCCTCAAACCCTCACAACTAGCTGCCGATGTATCTGCAGCAACATCCAGCTCCAATGCACGCAATTGCTACAGTGTCTGACGTCAGGGTTTTGTATGTGAGGATTGCTCACTTCTTTATCTTTCTCAGAATGGTCTCTGCTGTCTTTTCCCATGACTACTGATATTTTTAAGATAAACTAATTTAAAAATGCAAAGCACTCTTGCCTCAAAAGTACCGTAAGTATAAAATAATAATGCCAGACTCATCTTGGGAACCTTATCATACCCTCTCTAAATCTAAATATCTGCTTATTCAGGTCCAACCCTCCACTGAGAGGCAATGAGAGTTAAGCCCCATGCCCATGTCTTGGGCCTGTTCAGTCTTAGAAGAGAACTTCTTCCCTGTGATTCCCAGGGCAGACAGTGCTTAATTAATTCTAATGAACATGGAACAGTCAGCCCCTGCTTGTCCCTGAGATGTGGCCCAGGAGTTAATCTCCCATCTCCTAGTTAATTGCCTTCATCCTCAGGCTGAGTTAAGCCTCAATTTTCATTTTTGATTGAGTCTGTCTTTGTTGACAGAAGTTTTCTGGGCGACCCAGCAAGTCCTCAGTATGAGATAATATGATGGAAGATGCAGTGAATCCATGTCTCTGCTGGACTTTTGGAGACTTTGAGATGTCAGGGTTGAAATATCACAGGAAGTCACTGGGCAGGTAGATAACTGAAGAAATGGCTTCATGAAAGCATTGCTTATCTCTGTTCCAAACATATTTGGCTCCTTTTGAGAGATAAATAAGGATGGAAAAAGAGGAGGAGAGTTAGTCCTGAATTTATACCCTGGCTCTGCCACTTACTAGCTCTGCTGCTCTTGCTAGGGATATCATGTTAACATATTAATACCAATAATAATCACTGAAGGTTATGAGTTTTTTATATTCTCACTACCCAAAATGTGGTCCTTGGGCCAGCAGCATCGGTATTTCCTGGATGCTTGCAAGAAATGTAGACTCTCAGGCCACACCCCAAATTACTTAGAGATTCTTATTAAATGAACAAGAATATGCATTTAATGAAATTCTCTGAGTAATTTGTATGCTGTGGACAGTTTGAGAAACACTTGCAATTATCTCATTTCTTCCTCAGTATGATACTAAAGATATTAGTTTTGTAAACTCTGTCTCCTGGTAGTACTAATCACTACTCTGCATTACATGGAAGGAAAATGAGACTCAGAGAGGTCAAATGGCTTGCTTAATGTCATACAACCAGAAGAGGGTTTGAAGCTAGGCTCCTGCCAAAGCAGATGCTCTTAACCACTATGCAGTTGGAGATTTAAATAAGATGCTAAGTGTCTATCACTCAGCAGAATACCTGGCCCACCATAGATGGATGGTACATGCTGGTAACCTTCTCTGTTCCTTGTATTCTCTTTCTCTGTTCTGATTATTTTCAGACTTCCAGATGTTCCCTTGCCATGGCATATATGTTGGTCCACCCTAGATAGGATGGGACCTGCCTAAATTCCTGGCTCCCCCTTGACTAGTGCAGTGGTTCTTGATTGTGCCTTGGAGGGAGTAATATCTGTTTTCCCTCAGCATCCTAGAGTGTCTCCGGGAGGGTATCGCCAGCCCCTCTTCTTCTTCATCTCTACTGCAAAGAACTTGATGATGTTTGCTCCTGGCCATGAAGCCTGGATAGAAAGCAATTCCCTGATAGGCTGGCTGGCATCTTGTTCCCTTCCTCTTGACAGGTATCATGGGTTTTCATAGGGCTGGCATGGGATGAGTTCAGGATTTTTATCCCTTATTCCTTTTGGTCCAAGGAGTTGCATAAATGGACTAGTCGTTGGCAGGGGGGACTTGTGGTTTTGCAATTTTTTTTTTTGAAAAATAAAGGGTTCTGATTTATAGATACATTATTTCTAAAAAGGATGAGCACGTTTATAGTTAACCAGTTTCTATGGTTTTGATTTCTCAGTAATAAGAATGTTAAATCATATAGGAGAGGAGAATGGTAGAAGGATTTAAAAAGAAAAACATGGAATCTGGATTAAATGAACAAGAGTATAATTGAGTTCCATGATCCCATCATTTCTAGATTCAATTTTTCAGCCAGATGTATCTCAGATCTTATTAGGTGTTCCTTAAAGGACAGAGCAGATATAGAGCCTGTGACATTCACACCACCTAGTCAAACCTTATCTCAGGCTTTCAACATCAGTATATGGTGAGAAAATTGCTTTGGGACAAGATGGAAAACTTCGGGGGCAGCTGGGTGAAGACCATAGTGAATTAGATTATTGAAGTAACTTCTCTCATTTGATTATTATCCTTGGCAATGAGTTTAGGGAACTGATGACAAGTGGATTTGTGACTATATTTAGCGAAAGAAACCTGAAATCAGGAGGAGAAAGGAGAATGCATGTATACCCTGGAGAGCCTACTGGCCATAACAGAAAATATGTTAGTTATTTATTGTTGCATAACAAATCACCTCAAAAACTAAGTGACTTAAACAGCAACAAATGCTGATTATGACGCAGTTTCTGTGTGTCAGGAATTCAGGAGTGATTTAGCCGGGTGGTTCTGGCTCAGGGTCTGTCACAGAGTTATAGTCAAGATATTGGCAAGGACTGTAATCTCTGAAGGTTTAAATGGGATTTCTACTGGGACTGGAGGACCCATTGCTGATTCACATAGCTGGAAAGGTGGTACCGTCTCTTGGGAAGATGTCTCTGTTCCCTGGACACTGAAGAGCCCTTTGGAGTGTCTTGAGTGTCCTCATAATCATGTGTCTGCCTTCCCTCAAAGCACATCTTTCAAGAGAGCAAGACAACAGCCGCAATGTCTTTTATGACCTAGCCTCAGAAGTCACACATTGTCATTGCCACAATATCCTGTTGGTTATACAAGTCAGCCCACTTCCGTGTGAGAGAAATTATACAAGAGTGTGAATACTGGTACGTGGGGATCGCCGGGGGCCATTTTTGAAGATGGATATCACAAGTGGGGTGTTCTGGGTTCCTAATATTCTCTTTAATTGTGTAATCTTAGATCATTTGGAATCTCTTGATCTCAGCTTCTTAACCTCTAAAGACATTAGAATGATCTCAAATACTCTAATGCAATGGGCTTTTGGTATGATGGAAAAATAGAAAATTTGCAGCCTGAGGACCTCAATTTGAAGTCCAACTCCCTCTCACTTGCTGGAAGGTCTAAGGCAAGTCACTCCTGGCTCTGAAGAATGGATTTTTGATCTGCAAAGTGGGGATGGTCTTGAGGATTAAAAGAGATAATGGATGTGGAAGTGTTTTAAAAAAATCTAAGTTCCATGCACTTGTAAGATGTTTTATTTGCTCGTAAAGAAGCTGAAGTAGAGGAAGCCAGAAGGCAGTATCATTATCACGAAAATAAAATCACCTTCTACTCTTCAATGCATTATGAGCCCTGGAAACAGGCTCTTCTATCTTCTGGGGTAGGCTGTGATCTTTTGAGCTATGCCAGGTGGTTATTATAATAGAAGCTAAAAGCCATATTATTTCACATGTATGCTTTACAACTTATAAAGAGCTTTTACTGACATTATGTTATTTAGGCCTCATTTTTTTTTTTTTTTTTGCCAATATAAAATACCTTTTTTATGAAGGTACTTTTTAAACTAGTGTTTTTCAGAAATGTGAATGTATGATCTTAGAAAATTCATGCCGATCGTTAGTTTTAAGATTACTTATCACCCTCACCCACGAAGCAGCTAAAGTCAGTCAAGTGGGTCTCCTCCATCTCTTTTAACACATGAGGAATTTGCATCTCAGAAAAGTTAAGTGGCTTATCAAAGACTCAGAGCCACTCAGAATGAATCTGTAAAGACACATTTATGTCTATGGCTATTTTTTTTATGTTAAAAACTGTGATTTAAACTACTGAGATGAAAATGACAATCAAACTAATCAAAATTAATATTATTATTAAATTCTATGAACCCATCTTATATTCTTTCCTCACGCCAAGTACTGGAGTCATAAAGATGCAGAAAATGTGGTTTCTAACCTTGTGTAGCCCACTCACTGGTGGAGATGGTGGGTCAGGCTAGACATGCAGGTGAATGATTTCAATATAGTATGATACGTCTCACCATAGAAGTTTATTAAAAAGTATGTGCTCTGGGGAAAAAAACTGGTGATCAAAAAACATGATCTTCTCATTAAGGTAGTAAGAAAGTGGAGGAGGTCTTAAGCTGTATGCTAGAGGCGGGAAGGGAGTTGCTGAGTAGATGAAGATGAAGGACATTGCACAGTGTGGGGAGTGGAGCTTCAGGAGGCTTGCTCCACAAGAGATGGGCACAGGGGCTAGGTGTGAATGCCGTGGTATGCATATCACAACTATTGTGACTTTGTTCTATGAATGACAGAGAAACATTGGTGTATTAAAAATGTGTTTTTCTCTGATTATAAAAGTACAGTCATCCCTCAATATCCTTGGGGGATTTGTTCCAAGCCTCCCACGAATGCCAAAATTCATGGATGCTCAAGTCCCTGATATAAATGGCACAGTATCTGCATGTAACCTATGTACATCTTCCTGTATGCTTTAAATCATCTCTAGATTACTTATAATACTTAATACAGTATAAATGCTATGGAAATAGTTGTTATACTGTATTGTTTATAGAATAATGACAAGAATAGTATACATGTTCTGTATACACACAATATTTTTGAATGTTTTCTATTCACAGTTGGTTAAATCCACAGTGCAGAACCCACAGATATGGAGCCAATTGTATTTAGAAGGCTTTTGCACAGGGAGATGGCATGAAGACAGTTATAAATACATTTAGAAAATAGGCAGGAATGAGGCGATAAATTTGAAGGAGACTAAGGAGGTGTGTCAGGCTGGAATGAAAAGGAGTTTAGTGTTGCCTCACACTGGGAGGTAAGTGGACTTTGTAGCCTTTGCACAGTAATGTGCTGTAGTTCAGGGGCCAGCAAACGTTTTCTGTAAAGGGATAGATGGTAAAAATTTTAGGCTTTGTGGGCCATATGGTCTCTGTAGCAATTACTTAACTCTGCTGCTGTAGCAATGTATCAACAAATGAGTGGGGCTGTGTTCCAATAAATCTTTATTTATAGATACTACATTTTGATTTCATATAATTTTCACATATCATGGAATGTTATTCTTCTTTTGAATTTTTCAGTCATTTAATAATGGTCAAATCATTTTTAGTTCATGAACTTTCCTAAAACAGGTGTGGAACATATTTTACCCACAGACCATAGTTTGCTGACCCCTCTGGTAGCCTCTGGAAATCCCATTGCCATTTCTACCTGCGTCAACTTGGCAAATTAACACACACCAGTCATAGTAAACAGAAACGTCACAGAGCAGTCTCCTGCCACACAGCATTCTTCTCCAGGTCACATCTGGAATTGAAACATACCCATAAATAGCAAAACTTAAAGTGTGAGCAAGGGGAGGTGGGTGTGCCTGCTCAGGTCATTTTCCATAACTGGCTGTTGAGATTCTGTGGGCAAGTCAGGACCTTGCTGAATTCCTGACCAAGACTGTTTTCACATGCCTCTGCCCTGGCCATCCAAGGCTGGTTGCTCTGTGTCTGCTGTCAGGCCAGTGGTTGAAGTAACTTGTCTCCAAAGAAGACAAACGTGCATGCTTCTTGGATGAATCTGGCACCACACTTAGCTGAGTGGTTTAAAGTCAAATCTTTAAAAAGACACATCTGGGACCTTTGTTCATGCATGCTAATGGATATTCACAGAAACATACAGAGTACTTGCATTATGTCATTGACAAAACTCATTGAAAATACTCACAGCCTTGGCTGGGCATGGTGGCTCACGCTTGTAATCCCAGCACTTTGGGAGGTCAAGGAGGGTGGATCACCTGAGGTCAGGAGTTCAAGACAAGCCTGGCCAACATGATGAAAACCCGTCTCTACTAAAAAAATACGTACACACACACACACAAAATTAGCCAGGTGTGGTGGTGTGTGCCTGTAACTCCAGCTACTCAGGAGGCTGAGGCGGGAGAATCATTTGAACCCGGGAGGCAGAGGTTGCTGTGAGCCAAGATGGCGCCACTGCACTCCAGCCTGGGCAACAGAGTGAGACTTCATCTCAAAAAACAAAACAAAAAAAATACCATAGCCTTATTTCATAGGTGAGAGGAAGGGTTCCATTTACAATCCCACAATTAATGGATGGCAGAAGTTGGGCTCACATCCAGATCGTTTGACTTCATTTATCTTTCTCCTACCCCACCTAGCTTTGTATATGGTACATTTTGAATGGGGTTGGGGAGGCGTAGGTAGAGAAGGGAGGATAAATGGAACACCCAGGAGACTACCTTTCCCAGAGGAGCCTGGCACAGATGTATTTGTTCAGTCTACGAAGTGAGATCGGCTTCCTTAATCTAGTTTTATTTCCTGACTGCCTCCACTCTCCTCCCTACCCTTGCCTCTTCTCTTCATCTTTCTTGCTACCTTCTACCAGCAGGCGGAAGCAATTATTGCTATGCCTAGGCCAAGAGACATGGAAGAAAACAATATCTTAGCAAATATGATTTTTAAAACACAACAATCTAAGCATTTAAACCTCAGCAAACACGTAGCTAATACAGATTCTGTTTCGTATCAGTTATATTTTTGGCAAAAAGCAAAGAAGAGAACTAAGAGGATTTCATGATTTTCCAGTGTGCCATAAGGAAATCCCTGGTTTGCTTGTAATTAGGATGGTGAAAACCAATTAGGAACAATCATGAAAATTCTCCAGTTCTACCTCTGTCATCCTCCTTTCTAAACCATCCATGTTCCTCCAAAGATTATCAGGGAGTGTGTGCCTGTGTAATTCTCTTCTAGGCACTGGGGCAGGTTGGCTGGCCAGTTTTGTGAACAAATGATCTGCACCCACATTATAAGCTGGTTGTACGAAGAATGGTATCCTGGAAACCAAAACTGTTTCTCAGATTTTCTCAGATCTGTGTAGAATTGTGTGATTTTTCTCCCCTACTCCCTCTTTTTGCCTCCAGCCACACCTAATAAATACAACCTAATTCCCTAACACCTTTCCTTTCCCCCTCCCCCAACATACAGCATGGGGTCCATTGCTTTCCTGTGAGATGCCTAGTTGGGGGCTGCCCTTGTATGCACTGTTGCCCCCCCTTACCATGTTTATATAGGGATTAGCTTTTTTTTAGAGTCTGTAGACACACATCCATTTATATATAGTCTAGATTTTCATGATGATTCTGAAGGTTGAAGGAAGAGGGAGTTTACATTGTGTACGGGAGCAAATTTCTCAAATCCCTTTGAACATATTCTCCTTCTCACTGTCCCTTCCTCCTTCACTCACCCTTTCTCTGACCCTCCCCATGCGTACTTTATTTCTTTGCCCTTTCTTCTCACGTCTGAATCATCTTCAGGTCACTTGATCTCTCAACCCTTTCTGATGAGCAGTTTGGCTTCTCCCCACTTCTACTTTCAGAATCCTCCAGCTACCAAGACTCACCCTCCTCAGAGAGTTGCTGGAAATTTTAGTAACAAAAATTTGCCCTGTCACATTTAGGACACTTGCTTTCTTATCTTTGTTCTATCATTTACAGGCTGTGTAAAATTACACAAAACACTTTATGTCTTGGAAGCAGTTTAGTCTCTGTAGAATGTAGCTAACCTCTATTCTGTGATCACAAGGATCATCAAAATAAAAAATAATCACAGCTAATATGTGTGGTATACCATGTACCAGGGACCATGTCAAGTGCTTTCTGCACATGGTTCCATTTATATTGTCACCCCTACTTCACAGGCTACTAAAGAGTGTTTGAACTGCTAAGTCACCTGCCCAAGGTTATTCAGCCAGTAAGCAACAGAATGAGGATCAGCATTTGAGATATGAATATTCTATACACAAAAGGTACCATTACAGGGAAACTAGAGTAGTATCGGCCCAGATAAGGGTTCACGCCTGTTTGCTTATAGAACGGGTGGAACTACATTAAATTTTTTTAGGACAATGGGAGACATTGTTTGAATTTCCCAAAAAATCCAGAAGAACTCAAAATTACTCATTGTCTTGGCCTTATTGGTATTTGACTCTGCTATGAATACAATATATCTCACAGAAGCATGGCAGTCTAGTAGGGTGGCTTTGGAAAAAGGCTAGGATTTAGGAGCAGGTTTAAGCAACTTAAGCTTTCTCAGCTTCCATTTTCTCATCTGTACTTTCATAATTCTGATTTTTAAAAGCACCTATGTGGAAAGTAAAGGTTCAATGAAACAGCACAAATGAAGTGTTTAACATTTGGTCTGGCAAGTAGCAGTTGCTCAACATGTCTTATTTATTAACGACAACTACAATGATAATAATGAAGTAATAGTGAATTTATATAATATTATTGTGAAAGTTCAAATGAGTTTTGATCTTGCCCCTCTCCTCTGTTCAGTGGCTGCATGGTTTTTATCATCTCCATTGTATGGTTTAACGTTGGCAGGTGGGAGATTTTGATAGACATATGATAGAATCGGGAGTCCCAAGACTTGTATTTTAGTCACAGAAATGTCTTAGTTCCTCGTGTTGTGAGCTTCAGCATGTTACTTTGCCTAAGTTAACCTTACTTGTAAAAATACTCATGAATATACCTGCCCTTTCTCCTCCCCTCAGCCTCTCCACACCCAGTGACAGGTCTGGAGTGCTGTATACATGCTATTTTTTTCTCTCTTTCAATTGTGAGTGTGTTTTCCCATTCCCCTTAAATGACATAACACCACACTCCTGGTAAAATAAATGCATTTGTGCATGAACATTTGGGAAGTAATGGGAGCTGCATTTGCAATAGATGTTTTCCTTTGAACAGCCAAGTGAGTCACTGTGAGTTGCACTGTAGCAGTGACATTTACCATAATCAGTTTAGAAGAGTAATTGCCACCTTGACTATTTTTACTAGTATGGAGTACTAGAGACTATTTAGGGTGATTAGATCAGCAAACCAGCAATTTTGTAAAGCCATCAGAGGAGACGGTGAAAATAAATGAATATCTGAGATCCTGAATTTCCAGTCAGATCAAGAAAGAGAAGCATATAAGAATAGGTCCCACTTACTTGGGGGAGAACCATACACCACTTTGTATGGAGGTTTCACTTTCTAGGAACATTTTCTAGTGCTTTCAACAACATGGTGATATAAGTAGGACTATTCCAATTTTACAGATGAGGAAACTGAGGCACAGAGGTTTAAGTCACCAATCTGCTCCTCCTTACATTCTGTTTTTCAGAGAATGGTGCTGCCACCTATCCAGTCACACAAGCCAAAGTCCTATGAGTGAGCTCTGGTTTATCCCTTTCTCTCACCTCTCATATCCAACTTACCATTCAGGCCTGCTGATTTTAGTTCTTAAATATCATTTAGCTTCTCTGTTTTCTCTTTCCATTGAAATTCTCATTGCAGCCCTTGTATGGATTACCTCCTGGCCTTCTACCTGTGTGCCTGTGTCTGTGTTGTTCACCAGTCTGTCCTCCACCATAGGTCAGACCATGCCCCACACCTCCCAATCCTCCTTAGAATGAGGACAAACCTCCTTACTATGGCCACAGGCCCCTTTCCATTTCTCTGACCTCACTGTGTGCCCCTCCTCTATGCTCTGCACTGCAAAGGCTCAGAGTCTTGTACTGGCCAAGGTCAAGGTCCCCCTGCACCACACCTTTTCCTGGGATGCCTGATCCTCATTACTTTACCCACTTACTGCCCACTTGTGCTTCTGATCTCAGCCCCAGCTGCCCTTCCTAGAGGAAGCCTTTCCTGACGTTTGTAACCAGAGCAAAGCCTTCCCTTGGGTGCTCTCATCATTCCAGGGACCTGCCTGCACAGCACTTGTACCCGTCAATCCTTTACATTAACTTGAGTAATAGATGTGTTAGTGTCTGGATCTGCCTCCCAAGAGTGAAGCCAGGAAAGGTAAGGCCCTATCTGTTTGCATTACTACAGTCTAGTGTGCTCAGTAAAATATTATTTAATGAGAATGAATTGGACATGGCAGCATGGCTAGAAAGTGATGGATTTTGGATTTAAACATACTTCTTTCTGGTTCTAGAGACTTTGCTGTTAACACCATTCACTTTTGGGCAGTGTCATTTTAGCAGTAGCACTGATAAGGGTACTTTATACTAAGATCAAACATATTTTGGATCCATCAGATGAAGTTTGATAAAAATGGGTTATTATGAACCCACTGATAAGCAGAGCTACCTAAGATTTCCAGATTTTTCATCAAAGAGAAATGTAATGAAAGTGAATCTACCTGGGCTGATAGGAGTGGGTGGAGGGCTGGAGAGTGAATCAAGAAGGGCTACTTCTATAATGCCCTTGACCCTGCCTTTCTCTGTTCTTCACTCTGGCTGAAACTGACCACCCTGAGTGCATTCAGATAATGATAAATTATCTCCATCAGACATTGTGTATGTGTGTTGGGTCATGTACAAGAGAGGCAACTTCTGTGAATAAATGAAGCCCTGTAATTAAGGAATGTGTAGAAAATTGCAAGGATGCATTGGTGCTTTGTCCTTAGTACTCATCCCTAATGCCACATGTCCTTGAACTGGCTTGTATTTGCCACTGACACTACTAGCAGCAGGATGGAGGGGAGGAAGAGAGAGGCCCAAGTGTTGCAATACTTAGCACCTAATTTCAGCCCTGCTACAAACTAAAAAACCAACTTTGGTTAACTCCCTAACTTCTTTGAGTCTCAGTTTCCTCATCTGAAAAGTCAGTAATGGTTTGAATTCCTTTAGAATCTGACATTCTATTATCTCTCTCTCTCCACTGTGGAAACACTGGGAGCTATTGTTCTTTTATTGTCTCTAGTGGACATTATGACTTCTGCATTACAGAGGTGCCCTTTCCAATCTAAATAACCCCTCAAAGAAATTAAGTCTGCAATCATTTCCACCTGGTAAGCGAAAAGGCAAGAGGAAAGAGCTAGTTGTCAATAGCTCTGTGGATGGCAACAAATTAATTCAGTGGAATGGGATCTGTGCAAACACGTGCATATATAGCCATAATTTGCCTTTCATTTTCCTTTGCAACTCAGAAGAAAGTGAATAATTTCCGATGAGCCTCTCATTTGAACATATTAAAAAAACATGTCATTGGCAAAAGGCATATTTGGTTGCTTGATTACCATATATCTCTGAGTATGCAGAACAGTTATTTTTCAGTTGGGGGTAATTAGCTGAGTAGAAAGCTGCACAATCTTGGGGGGCAGAAAAATCTTTGTATGTCTTATAGTGGCATGGAGAAAGCAAAGTGAAAGGGCAAAGCATAGGAGGTCATTAAGTAACTAGGTAAGGGGTCAGCTGCATTCCCTCCGGTTACTCAGAGATGATGCCCTAAAGCAATGGCAGCAAAATTGTGGGTAGGAATGTGTTTGTAAAGGGTCTAGATAGTTTACCCAAGAAAAGTGCGAAAGGGAAAGGGCTAAAAAGATGTAGATTGTAAAATTCATGACTTCATTTGCTCTTCTGCCTTTGAAACCTTTTTGCTACCACTCTGTCATGTTCTCAACTTGTCTAAGGCCACCTTGGCTTATCAACTGTGAGGGAAAGTTGTTTAAACTCTCTAAGCCTCCTTTTTTTCCCACTGGTACACTTAGGGTACTAATTCCTGATTTTTCTGCCTGAGTTATTGTTGTTCAGATCCCATAATTTTTTGCATATGTGCCTTATAAGATGTGCCACCTAACGCATATTGTGGACAACCTCAGGTGGAGGAGTTCGGACATCTGTGCGCCTGGATTTGGCTGTTACTAACTAGACGGAGTGGGGAGGAAGGGCAGAGGAGAGCATTGTAGACTTTTTCTAGATTCTTTTTTTTTTCTCCAGAAAATGATATTGCTCTTATATTTGAAGACAACTATCTGCCTAGGTATATGGAGATTCTAAGGTTACCAGAGCTTTGCATTGATTCTAGGGCAGTGTTTCAAGATTGCTGGAGCAGCAAAATCATTTTACTTTATAGATTTCAGTCAAAAGGCTGGTCATGGCCTCCTCAATGTGCCAGAATCTTATAGATGGTGGGCGTCAGTGGGCTGGAATCACAGTTTCCATCTCTTAGGCTGGGCAGTCCCATGGGGGCAATGGTAAAAATTTAATTGGAACATATATCAGAAGTAATGAGAAATCCATCTCCTTAAAGGCTTCCTAGGAGATTTCCTGAAGATTTATAAAAGACACTTCATTGATCAAATGACTCTGATGTTTCCCTCCCACTGGAAGCAATTCAGGTCACCAGGCCACTTATAACCGTTGTGTTCCCCTTTCTCAGTAACCTCTGCTCATAGAATTTATTTATGGCATAGCATATACTATTTAACTTAATATTCTGATGAGTGGAGCCAACAAACACACAGCATCAATATAAACTGCAGTATCATAACAGACTTCCTTTAAAAATCTTCTGATTTTTCTTTAAAAACACTGATGTTTTTGTAACTCACTTCATCTTTAGGAATGTGAACATTTTATAATGCTGGAAAAATTATTTGAATTTTTTTTCATTTAAAACCTATAGCTTTTTATTTATTCCAGTTTTCACAAATATTTTATTTTCCCACTATAGAAAAATTGAGTTTAGAGATAAACGTGAAGAAAAAAGTCACTCATAGCTCCATCCAAAAGTCAACAACTCTTAATATCCTGGTCTAGTTTTCATTCTTTTTGCTATGTTTCATATGGTTTCATCATATGTCATAAATAACTGTATATATATGAGTTTTAAAATAATATATTTTTATTGTCATAAATGAAATACATATTTAATATGGTGTGATTAGGACATATAGAGAAATATAAAAAGGAAAATTAAAGTCATTTAAAATCTTACCAGAATTAATAACCATAAACATTTTGATGTATTTTCTCAGAATATTCTTTCCTATGCCTTTTATATTTTTCTTTATTATTAAATATTTCATGCATATAGAAAAGACAGAAAATAATATGAGAAACACCCATATATCCACCATGAAAAAATTTAAAATATTGATATTTTCCTACATATATTTCAGATTCTTTACTTTTGCCCTCCCCCCTTTTGTTTTCTAGCAAAACAAAGCATTACAGATACAGTTGCAGCTTCCTATGCTCAATTTTATCTTTCTAAAATTTATTCATATAGAAATGTCTATCTCTGGTCTATTTACTTTCCCTACTGAACAATACTTTACCATATGGAAATACCACGATGTACAATTACAAGCAATAGTGCCATATACATTCCTGTATAGGCTTCTTGGGAAGAATCTCTCTTACTATGTTCCTAGAAGTAGGATTGCTAAATTGTAGAGTAGGCTTGTCTTCATTTTTACTACGAATTGCCAATTGTTTGAAGTAGTTATAACAATTTGTATTCCCACAAGCAATACTGGGAAGCTTGTTTCGTGTTTGGCTTCACTTGATTTTGCTAGGCTTTAACATTTTTTTTTTTTTTTGCCAATCATATGAGTATAAATTGGTATCTTTTAATTTATATTGTGCACATACTTTATTACTGGGGACACACGTAACCTTTCTTTCTAATGCATGGCTGTCATGGATTTGTTTTCAATGTAACTCATTTATTAAGCACTGAAAATTGTAAGGCTTCTTGAAGTTGCTAATCAGGGCTGCAGACAGATTTCATGCTTTAGGTCCATGTTCTCTAACTCTGCCTCTCTGGTGTCAGTATTTCTGCCTTCTAGTTTTAGTGGTTCCCCTTTTCAGGGCCTGGGAACATTCTGGCTGCAGAAATCAGTTGCAGTAATGGGAAGGATTTTTACTAAAGCAACTCAATTGTCTTATTACCTAGTAATTATGCAGACTTGAAAATATATTTATGAAAATAACTCAAGTTATATACAAAAACATACACTACCAAAGCATATGCAAAGTGCAAGTTTTCTTTCATTCTTCTCCTCTTCCTCCTCCAATAAATAACCACATGTAGAAAGCCTCTACTTTTTCCTTTGTATTTGTGTTTATGTACAAATGCAATGAATATTCTTGAACATGTCTCCTTGGCCCATGAGCAGAAGGTGAATGTGATTTTTTAACTTAATTTTATCAATCTACATCAGCGCTGTATTCTATAATATGGAAGTATGAGAACTAATCTAACTCTTCTAATAATGGGCATTTAGGTTGCTTCTAGTTTTTCATTATTTTAAGCAATGTTGCGGAAAATATTCTTGTCAATGTCTTTGGACATCAATGTGAAAATTGTCTTAGGAGATATTTGTAGAAATGCTATTTACAAGCTATTTTTTGCCTACTTTATTAATTTTTATTTAAAATTTTTTTTTTTTTTTTTGAGACGGAGTCTTGCTCTGTCACCCAGGCTGGAGTGCAGTGGCCAGATCTCAGCTCACTGCAAGCTCTGCCTCCTGGGTTCATGCCATTCTCCTGCCTCAGCCTCCGGAGTAGCTGGGACCACAGGTGCCCGCCACCTCGCCCGGCTAGTTTTTTGTATTTTTTTAAATAGAGACGGGGTTTCACCGTGTTAGCCAGGATGGTCTCGATCTCCTGACCTCGTGATCCGCCCGTCTCGGCCTCCCAAAGTGCTGGGATTACAGGCGTCAGCCACCGCGCCTGGCCTTAAAACATTTTAAAGTACCTTAGGAATTGGTGACTTCCAAGTAGGTGTAGGACACAGTACCTAGATTCACTGAGTTGATGTTCTGTATAAAGTGGAGGAAGTGACAGTAACTGCCTGATAGGGTAATTTTGAGGATTAAATGAGATACTGTGTACAACATTCATAGCATGGGGTTTGGATCACAGTAGAGACTAGAAAGTTCCCTTATGCCTCCTCTTAGTCCGTCCCCAACCCCAATACACCCTTGGATATTTTTCCATCACAGATTTTAGAATTTGATAGAAATGGAATCATATTGTGATCACTCCATGGTATAAGGTTTTTTGCAGTCAAGAAAATGTTTTTGATATTCAACCATGTTGTTGCACATGTCAATAGTTCTTTACTTCTTTCTCTTCCTACCTCAGCTCTTAGAGAAGGAATAGTGTAAAAAAGAGAGAAATAAAACAATATATTTCCACTTATAACAGGTTTTGGTCTAGAGCTGGCATTGTTCTCAAATATCTCTAACAGGTTCCCGTGGAAAGAAAAATTTGTTTTCTATCCAGAACATAACAGGAAACAAAACAGGCAAAAGCCCTCTCCGTCCTCTGTGTGAAAAGCATCATGTTCACTGTATTTCTCAAATGGTAAATGCAGGCATAGGGCAGCTCTCCTTATTTTCTCACTATCAGCCCCACCACTCCTATTTTTTCATCTGGGAAAAATAATGATGATTATAATAACAATGGAAAAACAATAACAAGGACAGTAGAAAAGGTTATTGAATGCACTGGCTGTGGCAGGGAGCAATCAGAAATGTTTTGTTTTTGTTCTCTTTACTTCTCCAAAGTTGCTATGTGGACTCATTCTTACCCACCCATTGGATAGAATCTTTGACATTTCATATTCCACTGAGTAATTTAAGCTGTTAAGAAATCCTGTCTAATTTAACACAGGAACAGAAAACCAAACACCGCATGTTCTCACTCATAAGCAGGAGTTGAACAATGAGAACACATGGATACAGGGAGGGGAACATCACACACTGGGGCCAGTCAGGGGGTGGGGGACGAGGGGAGGGAGAGCATTAGGACAAATAGCTAATTCCTGTGGGGCTTAAAGCCTAGATGATGGGTTGATAGGTGCAGCAAACCACCATGGCACACATAGACCCATATAACAAACCTACATGTTCTGCACCTGTATCCTGGAACTTAAAGTAAAAAATAAAAAATAAATTAAAAGAAATCCTGTCTAGTTTAATTTCAAAATTCAAAAATCTCATCCAATTTAAAACTTCACCCTTCCTTGCACATTTTAATACATAAAATAACAACAAAAACTAATGAAAAGAGGCATAGGTTGAGCATCCCTAATCTATAAAACCTGAAATCCCAAATGCTCCAAAATCTGAAATCCATCCATATGGATGGCTGAGATAGTGACATGTGTGCTTTCTGATGGTTCAATGTACACAAACTTTGTTTCATGCACAAAATTGCTAAAAATATTATGTAACATTTCATTCAGCCTACATGTATGAGGTGTATATAAACATAAGTGAATTTTGTGTTTAGACTTTAATTCTATCCTTAAGAGATCTCTTTATGTATATGTTAATATTCCAAAATCTGAAAAAATTCAAAATCCAAAACACTTCTCATCCCAAGGAATTCAGGTAAGGGATTTTCAACCAGTATACCTAAAAAGTCAATGGATACTTTAAAATGAAATTCCAAAAACATTTAAATTGTCCAAAAGACATCAGTAGAAAAGGAACAGGACAAAAAGTGGGGAGGGAGAGGGGTGTAAACAGAAAACAAACAAAATAGTAAAACAAATAATTAAATGGTAAGCCTAAATCCAGTTACGTCATTCTACCACTAATAAATCTATATTTAATAAAATTAAATGTTAATGAATCATTAAATGTTAAAAAATCTTGTGGTTTTTAAAGTCATTAAAAATTATGTGCTGTATATAAAATATTCACTTTAAATAGAAAAAAAGACAAATATAAGTAGGTCTAAATAAGTACATTTAATATCTTTCTTTTTTCTTTCTTCTTTTCTTTTTTTTTTTTTTTTTTTTTTTTTTTTTGAGATAGTGTCTTGCTCTGGAGTTCAATGGCACAATATTTGCTCACTGCAACCTCCACCTCCCAGGTTCAAGCAATTCTCCTGCCTCAGCCTCCGGAGTAGCTAGCATTATAGGCACCCGCCACCATGCCCAGCTAATTGTTGTATTTTTAGTACAGACAGGTTTCACCATGTCGGCCAGGCTGGTCTTGAACTCCTACCTCAAGGGATCTGCCTGCCTCAGCCTCCCAAAGTGCTGGGATTACAGTGTGAGCCACTGCACCTGCAATAAGTATAAGTATAAATAAGTATAAAAAGATATACTATGCAAACCATCAGTAATGGAAGTCTGAAATAGCTATATTAATATCAAATAAAATACACTATAAGTCAAAGAGTATTGCCAAAGATAAAGAGAGACATTTCATGATAACAGAAGAGTTGTTTCATCAGGAAGATAGATTAAAAAAAATTAAGTACCTAAAATCAGAACTTCAATTTGTATAAAACAAAAATAGAACTAAATGGATAGATGATCCACAATTTTTATTGGTGATTTTAATACCCATCTCTCTAGCAATTGATACATAAGCTAGACAGAATCTTAGTAAAGATGCAGATGATCTGAACAACACTATCCACCATCTTGAACGAACCTATGAAAGGTTACATCCAATAACTGCAGAATACATATATGTTTCAAGTACATGCAGAGTTCACCAGAATAGGTCACATGCTAGGTTATTTAAAAAAAAAGACTCAATAGATTAAATCAAATTGAATTCATGCAGTGTATGTTCCCTGACCACAATAGGATTAAAATAGAAATGAACAATAAGAGATCTAGGAAAGCCCCAAGTATTTGGAGATTAAATATAATCCACAAGCCCAAGAAGAAATCACAAGGTGGAATAGAAAATATTTTACTCTGGGGGATAATAAAAATATAACATGTCAACACTTGTGAATTACAGCCATGGTAGTGCCCAGAAGGAAATACAGCTGTACATGCTTATACTGAAGCAGAAAAAAAGAGAAAGGTCTAAAATCAATGACCTAAAGGTCTATCTAAAGAAGATTGGAAATAAAAAAAAAAAAAAAAAAAAAAAGCAAAGAAAACTTCAAGGAAGTAGTAAGAAGGAAGCAATGAAGATAAAAGTGCAGGGACCAACCAAATTGAAGACAGACAAAATAATAGAGAAAATTAACAAGGCAAAAAATTTGGCTCTTTGGAAAAATCAACACTAATAAACCTCTAGGTACTCTGATCATGACAAAGAGAGAAAATAGAAATTATCAACATCAGAAGTGAAAGAGAGAGAAGTGAAATTATCACTACAGATCCTACAGACATTGGGCCAGGCGCGGTGACTCACACCTGTAATCCCAGCACTTTGGGAGCCGAGGTGGGCGGATCACCTGAGGTTGGGAGTTCGAGATCAGACTGACCAACACGGAGAATTCCCTATCTCTACTAAAAATACAAAATTAGCTGGGGGTGGTGGCACATGCCTGTAATTCTAGCTACTTGGGAGGCTGAGGCAGGAGAATCACGTGAACCCAGGAGGTGGAGGTTGTGGTGAGACAAGATCACGCCATTGCACTCCAGCCTGGGCAACAAGAGTGAAACACTGTCTCAAAAAAAAATAAAACAAAACAAATCAACAACAACAACAACAAAAACACCGTTTAGAAGGGGAAAAGATTTGAGGAGCCACTTTGCAAAGATAATATTACAAGTGGGACAAAATGTTCCATATCGGTAAGCATCAAGGAAATGCAAATTAAAACCACAGTGAGATACCACTACTCACCCAACAAAATGACTAAGTTTGGAAAGACTAAACACGAAATTTTGGCAAGAATATGGCATAACTGTAACTCTCCTATATTGCTAATAGGAATATAAAATAGTACAACCACGTTGCCAAATTTCTGGAATTTTCTTATATAACTAATATACATGTCATCTATAATAAATTTCGCTGTTAGGCATTTACCCCAAATTAGTGAAAATACATGTTAATAAAAATACTTATAGAAGAACACAACAGCTTTATCCATAATAATCAAAAGCTGAAAATACTCCTGGTGACCATAAATAGAAGATCAAGTAGCAAACTATGGTAATTCATATCATGAAATACTACTCAGCAATAAAAATGAAAGAGTTACTAATATGTGCAACCCATGGATAAACACAAAAATCCTTTTGCAGACTGAAGGAAGCCTTATATATAGGGCTATCATAATATGATTCCATTTATGTGGAATTTCTAAAGTTGGCAAACTTAGTCTACACTGGAAAAAACCAAGGGTGTAGAGGTGGAGATTGACTGAGACAGGTCATGAGGAAACTTTCTGGGGTTGTCTTTGTTCATTTTCCGATTGCTGATAAAGACATACCTGATACTGGGTACTCTATAAAGAAAAAGAGTTTAATGGACTCACAGTTCCACGTGGCTGGGGAGGCCTCACAATCATGGCAGAAGGCAAAAGGCACATCTTGCATGGTGGCAGACAAGAAAGAAATGACAAACAAGCAAAAGGGCTTTCTGCTTATAAAATCATCAACTCTTGTGAGACTTTTTCACTACCACAAGAACAGTATGGGGGAAACTGCCCAGATGATTCAATTGTCTTCCACTGGGTTCCTCCCACAAAACTTGGGAATTCTGGGAGCTACAATTCAAGATGAGATTTGGGTGAGGACACAGCCAAACTGTATCAGGGATTATGGTAATGTCCTTTATTTGATACAGTTTTGGGTTACACAAATGTATACTTTTGTCAAAATTCAGCAATACATGCTTAAAATTTTTTCATTTCATCATTTGTAAATTTTACACCAAAAGGAAAAAAAAAAGACACCAAATTCTAGTTAATGCATGTTGAGTTACTGATGTCTGCAATTTGCTTTGAAATGCCTAAAAACTAAGATGGATTAGTGGATGGATAGAGAGATGGATCTGTGGATTGACATGAGATAAAACAAGAATCCAAGTTGGTGAAGATACAGTTGTTCACTGTAAAGCTTTTTCAACTTTGCTGTATGTTCGTAAATGGTCATAATAAAGTATCAGCAAAAAAACCCTTCATCTCTCCTCCTCTTTGTGACAGCCCCAGCCTGAAAAACCCACAGTGGGAAGGGAGAGGAGGGCAGTGTATTTGGCTTCTGATTGTCCACCCCCCCCTCCTTAGCAGTGGTTTCTGGCCCTTCTAGGGCTGGCTAGTGGGGCAGGAAGAAAGGAGAGTTAGAGGAACAGTTAGGGTCTTAATGAATTGTTCAGTTGTATTATGGTCTCACATTTTGGGTGCAGACATGCAGTTGTTGGCCATTTCTCATGGGTTCCTCAGATATCCCCTGGTAGGGTTCTCTGACAGCAGTTCACTACCTCAGGCAATACATTTTCTGGGTGGCCACTAAGAGCCCTCCTACCACCTGCCTCTGGTGGTCCAGGGCAGCCTCTTCCTGCTGAAGTTGCCTCACCCCTGGAAGGAAGCTTTTTTGGTCAGAGTCTTCCTTAAAATTGATGGCTCATTCTCTATTATGTAGTTCATATTTGACCCATAGAAAACATGCACACACCTTCGCCTGCTTTAACGTGAAGTATGGTCCACTCCCAATTCCAATCTCTTCTGTCTGCCCCGTTATTCCAACTCGGCCACAGCGTTTTGCCCTTAGACTTTATTCAGATGTAATAGCAGTTTCCGAGTTCTTCAAGCTTCAGGGACGTGGGCCAGTCTGTCTGAACGGTTAAAGTTCCTGTTCATGCAGCTCATTTGCCTTAAAATGAAGGAAAAGCATTTTCCCACCCATGAGTATTGGGTAAGGAGGGAGTTCATACAGCACACAACCCTTTGAAGAAGTCCTCAGTGTAATCTTCCAATGAAACTTTAGTCTTAAAAAAAAAAGAAATTTTAGTTCTGTCCTAGTTGGCTGTATCTAATAATCTATTCTGGCAAAATTGGCCACATCTTTGCAAGTTTTGCCCACAAGCTCTAGAACCTGACTGTAAATGAGAGGATTCTTGACAACTACTGTTTGGCACTTGCTTCTCTTTGGTTCTAACGCCAAACTTGGAGAAGACAGCAAGTTTCTATTGTCCTGTAACAATAGCTAATCTGTGCTTCCCATTGCTGTCTCGCGTATAGTAAAACATTTATGAGGTACCGATGCTTGCAGAAAAGTGTTTTAGAAGTGGAAGTCAGAACCCTACTGTGGAAAGGAGGCTGAGAGAACCACACATCCTACTCCTTCCCTTCCCGGAGGAGACTCAGATTTGTGATGTGGTTTCTCTGGGGAAACATGAGTAAGTAACAGAAGAGATCAACTAAACTCTGCTCACTGTTCAGAAATCAGTTCCCCCCCCCCCCCGCCCCAGACAGAGTCTTGCTCTGTCGCCCAGAGCTGGAGTGCAATGGCACAATCTTGGCTCACTGCAACCTCCGCCTCCCGGGTTCAAGCGATTCTCCTGCCTCAGCCTCTTGAGTAGCTGGGATTACAGGCATGCGCCACCATGCCTGGCTAATTTTTGTATTTTTAGTAGAGATGGGGTTTCACCATGTTGGCCAGGCTGGTCCTGAACTCCTGACCTGTGATCTGCCCACTTTGGCCTCTCAAAGTGCTGGGACTACAGGCGTGAACCACTGCGCCCAGTCAGAAATTGGCTTTTTTTTAACCTCCCCTCTGCCTGGGAAATAATAATTAAAACTGCCCTTTTCCTCCCAATTTTTTTTTTTTTTTTTTAACTAGAAGAGCCTGTGTTCTGTTGCTGCACTTGGTGAGCCTTTGAACTGAGAGTGGCTGAGCGCAAAGCACCCTGGTAGCACCCCCGGGCCACCTGAAACTGATTGTGCTGCCTTCTTTGGAGTGGCTGCCCCTTTAAAAGAAGACTTAACCTGGGGGGCTTTATTTGGCTCTGCGATTCAGCTGGAAGGAGACCTGAGCAAGGCCGAGGTAGGGTTGCAGAGCAAAGGGGCCGTTTGTCCCACAGCCTAAAAAAAGCAGAACCATGATGAAGCGGCATCATTCGTCTGGGTAATACCCGAAGTGCGTTGCCTCATGCCAAGGAAATCAACGACACGGACACACATGCAGTGAGGTTAAGAGTGGAGGTTTGAGATGCAAAAGAAAGTGAAAAGAGAACAGCTCTATCTCCTGCAGACAGACAGGGGCTCCTGAGTGGGTCTTCTGGTTTTGTGGTGAAGTGCACAGGTATTATAGACTGGCTTGAGGAGACAGTATCTGATTTACTTAGGGCCCAAAGATCGGTTGGACCAGGTGAGACGTTTACACAGCACTCGAAGAAGCTGGCCACCCCACCCTAATCTTATTATGCAAATGGGTTTTCTGCTTGGCCAGTGCCATGTTGTCTGTTCCTTACTGTATACGTGGAGTTGATAAACCATCGTGGCCAACATGGTGAAACCCCATCTCTACTTAAATATAAAAATATTAGCTGGGCGTGGTGGCAGGCGCCTGTACTCCCAGCTACTCGGAGGCTGAGGCAGGTGAATCACTTGAACTCGGGAGGCAGAGATTGCAGTGAGCCGAGATAGCACCACTGCACACCAGCCTGGCGACAGAGCGAGACTCTGTCTCACACACACACACACAAAAAAACACACAAAAAAGGCGAAGCTGGAGCCATCATGTTGAATTACCTAGCCCCCAGGTAGCCTTCTTCTATTGTCACACCTGCAGGCATTCACCTGTGCAAGCTTCCAGCTTGCTTGTCCATGTCTGCAGCTCGATTTTACAGGCTGCTCTTTGCTAGAAAAGAAATGATTTGGGGGCTGCTTTTTATTAAAAGGAAAACCTTACCAAGGACTTCCTTACCCTCACTATCTGCCTAAATATTTCCTTTTTAACTCCTGTATCAATGGGACTTCTGGATTACAGTTGAATAACTAGTTGTGGCTGATCATGAACTCTGCTCCCCTACTAAATAGTGGAATGCTTTTATTATCTATATTGCAAGGAGGGTCTCTTTGCTTCTTGTCCTTCTGAAGAGCAGGCTGGAAAATGCATTTAGAACACTTGTTGGGCGCAGTGACTCACGTCTGTAATCCTAGCAATTTAGAAGGCTAATATGGGAGGATTGCTTGAGGCCAGGAGTTTGAGACCAGTGTGAGCAACATAGCAAGACTTCATCTCTAAAAAAACTAAAATAAAATAACAATTAGCCAGGTGTGGGGGTGCACACCTGTTGGCCTGTTGTCCTAGCTGCTCTCACGAGGCCAAGACAGGATGGTCACTTGAGCTCAGGAGTTTGAGGCTGCAGTGAGCCATGATCATGCTACTGCACTGCAGCCTGGATGACTCCATCTCATAAAAAACAAAAAAACAAAAAAAACAAAAAAACCAACAAACAAAAAGCCCACTTCCTATCCAGGATGGGAATTGGTAAAGCCTTGTGGCAGTGAGTGACCCAGAGGCAGAGCAGCCATTTGGCCACGGCTTTAATGGTGCAATTTAAACCTCATGTTTGTCCTGCTGACCAAGGCTGTGGCTGTCTTAGGGTCCTCTATGTGGTCTGGCCTTGGAGGAAAAGGAACTGTTATATATTCAACACTTCCCGTGTGTGGAGCCCAAGATAAGAACTTTATGTTTGTTATTTTGTTTCAGCTTCCTGACAGTGTTCTGATACTGTATTTCCCTTTCACAGATGAGAGAAAGGCTAAGTAGCCTGCCCAGAATCACACAACTCTTTTTTTTTTTTTTTTTTTTTTTTTTTTTTGAGACTCAGAGGTAGGAGGGCCACGTTCTTTAACTAGTTTATAAGTAGATCTCCTGACATCTCCCAAAGTGCTGGGATTACAGGCTTGAGCCACTGCGCCCGGCCCACACAACCTAAGAACCCAGAGCTGACGGCATAGTGTTGACTTCACAACTAAGCTAATCAAATTGACATTTAATGAAAAAGCAATAGATTATCTCCTGTAGCCCCAGGAAGAGCCACTTGACTATAGCTAATCAGTGACAGAAATGCCTCTATCAAAGGAATACGTGATCAGAATTCATGGGCAGCAATGGGACATAGGAATGTGGGAATGAGAGGTGTGAGCTCCAGGGGTACTGGAGAGGGCTTCTCCCCCAGTGCTCCCTGACTCTGGAATGCTGCTGCCTTTTAAATATGGATACAAACCCACTCTGTTGTTTTGTACTACTCCAAGGCCTGAATCTCTCTTTTGGTGGACTGTATCCTCCAATAACTTATTCAAGCAAGGATACACCGAAGCAAATTGTTCTGAAACATGACGTTATTCCTTATTACCCTTACATGACTGGTTGGGCATAAAATTTTAGATTAGAAATAATTTCCCTTTCAAATTTTGAAGATATTACTCCATTATTTTCTGGCTTCTGGTAGTGCTGTTGAGAAGCCTAAAATCAATCTAATTTTTGATTCTTTGTAAATACTGTTTTTTAAAAAAACTTTTGCTGAAAATTTTGGGGAGTTTTCTTTCTGTGTTATATATTCCAAATTTTCAAGATGATGTGCCTTGATGTGGGTTTGTTTTCATGTGTTTCAACCCAGGAAGTTATGTTGTTCACCTTGAGACATTTTCTTTCTTTCTTTTTTTTTTTTTTTTTTTTAACTTTTATTTAAGTTCAGGGGTACAAGTGCAGGTTTGTTATTTGTGTAAACTTTTGTCATGGGATTTTGTTGTACAGATTATTTCATTACTCAGATATTAAGCCTAGTGTCCATTAGTTGTTTTTCCTGATCCTCTTCCTCCTCCCAGTCTCCACTCTCTGAAAGTCCCCAGTGTGTGTTGTTCCCCCACCTGCCATGTGTCCCTGTGTTCTCATCATTTGGCTCTCACTTATAAGTGAGAACAATTGTTATTTGGATTTTTTGTTCCTGCATTAGTTTGCTAAGGATAATAGCCTCCAGCTCCATCCATGACCCTGAAAAGGACATGATCTCATTCTTTTTTATGGCTGCATAGTATTCGTTGGTGTACAGGTACCACATTTTCTTTATCCAGTCTACCATTGATGGGTATTTAGGTTGACTCCATATCTTTGCTATCGTGAATAGCACTACAATGAACGTATGCATGCACATGCCTTTATAACAGAATGATTTATATTCCTTCGGGTATATACCCAGTAACCTAT
Organism: Macaca thibetana thibetana; assembly: GCF_024542745.1. Taxonomy (NCBI): domain Eukaryota; kingdom Metazoa; phylum Chordata; class Mammalia; order Primates; family Cercopithecidae; genus Macaca; species Macaca thibetana. The sequence goes on from NC_065587.1 coordinate 95,313,783, forward strand.
TACTGGGTTTGCTGAGTCAAATGGTGTTTCTTTCTTTAGGTCTTTGAGGAATCACCACACTGTCTTTCATAATGGCAGAACTAATTTGCACTCCCAAATACAGTGTATAAGTGTTCTTTTTTCTCCACAACCTCGCCAGCATGTGTTGTTTTTGACTTTTTAATAATAGTCATTCTGACTGGTGTGAGAAGGTATCTCATTGTGGTTTTGATTTGCATTTCTGTAATGATCAGTGATATTGAGCTTTTTTCATATGATTGTTGGTTGCATATATGTCTTCTTTTGAAAAGTGTCTGTTCATGTCCTTTGCCCACTTTTTTATGGGTTGTTTGTTTTCCTCTTATAAATTTGTTTAAGTTCCTTATAGATGCTGGATATTAGACCTTTGTGGGATACATAGTTTGCAAAAATTTTCTCCCATGCTGTAGGTTGTCTGTTTACTCTGTTGATAGTTTCTTTTGCTGTGCAGAAGATTTTTAGTTTCACTTGACCCCATTCATCAATTTTTGCTTTTGTTGCCATTGCTTTTGGCATCTTCATCATGAAATCTTTGCCTGTGCTTATGTCCTGAATGGCATTGCCTCAGGTGTCTTCCAGGGTTTTTATAGTTTTTATAGTTTTAAACCTTTAATTTACCTTAAGTTAATTTTTGTCTGTGGTGTAAGGAAGGGGTCTAGTTTCAATCTTTTGCATATGGCTAGCTAGTTATTCCAGCACCATTTACTGAATAGGGAGACTCCTTTCCCGTTGCTTGTTTTAGTCAAGTTTGCCAAAGATTCTAACTGGTGTGAGATGGTATCTCATTGTGGTTTTGATTTGCATTTCTGTAATGATCAGTGATGCTGAGCTTTTTTCCTCTGATCATTGGTTGCATATATGTCTTTGGGTTTTACATTTAACTCTTTAAGATAGCTGTAGATTTGTGGTCTTATTTCTGGGTCCTCTATTCTGTACATTAGTCTATGTGTTTGTTTGTGTACCAGTACCATGCTGTTTTGGTTACTGTAGCCCTGTAGTATAGTTTGAAGTCTGGTAGCATGACGCTTCCAGTTTTGTTCTTTTTGCTTAGGATTGCCTTGCTGTTTGGGCTCCTTTTTGGTTCATATGAAGTTTTTAAAAACTGGTTTTCTGAAAAAATTAATAAAACTCATAATCTATTTCTTAAAAATTTTCAAGAACCCAAACAAAATCATGACTGTTTTTGGAGATTGCTCATTGAAGGTTTTTAAAAATTTATTTACTTCCCAGTAACTGGTCTATTAAAATCTTATTGGTTAAAAAAAATAAAATAGATAGATTTGTAGCTAGACTAATAAAGGAGAAAGAGAGAAGATTCAAATAAACAATCAGAAACAATAAGGGCAATATTACCACTGACCCCACAGAAATACAAACAACCATCAGAGAATATTATGAAGAACTCTATGCACTTAAACTAGACAATCTAAAAGAAATTGATAAATTCTGGGTCACATCCACCCTCCTTGTGATGCAAGGTTGGTTCAACATATGCAAATCAATAAATGTGATTCATCACATAAACAAAACTAAAGAAAAAATCCACATGATTATCTTAATGGATACAGAAAAGGCTTTTGATAAAATTCAATATCCATTCATGTTAAAAGACTCAATAAACTAGGTATTGAAGGAACATACCTCAAAATAATAAGAGCCATAAGTGACAAACCCACAGCCAACATCATACCAAATGGACAAAAGCTGCAAGCATTCCCCTTGAAAACTGGCATAAGACAAAGATGCCCTCTCTCCCCATTCCCACATTAGCTTTGAGGGGTTTTTTTGCTCTTGGATTTCTAGTTCTTTTAGTTGTAATATTGGGTTGTTAACTAGAGATCTCACTTTTTGATGTGGTCATTTAGTACTATAAATTTCTCTCTTAACACTGCTTTACTAGCTGCATCCTGGAAACTCTGATAAGTTGTGTCTTTGTTCTCATTAGTTCCAAAGAACTTCTTGATTCCTGCCTTAATTTCATTATTTACCCAGGAGGCATTCAGGAGCAAGTTATTCAATTTCCGTGTAATTTTATGGTTTTGAACGAATTTCTTAGTCCTGATTTCAAATGTGATTGCATTTGCTTTGTGACCTAACGTATCTTCTATCCTTGAGAATGATCCATGTGCTGAGTAGAAGAATGTGTATTCTGCAGCCATCGGATGAAATGTTCCTTGAATATCTATTAGTTCCATTTGGTCTATAGTGCAGATTAAATTTGATGTTTCTGTGTTGATTTTCTGTCTGGAAGATCTGTCAATGCTGAAAGGGGGGTGTTGAAGTCTCCAGCTATTACTGTGTTAGGGTTTATCTCTCTCTTTTTTAGCGCATGTGTCTGTTCTTATTTCTCTCTCTTTCTGTCTGTCTCTGTTTCTGTCTCTGGAATTCTGATCATTTTAGTGTTGAACCTCCTTTAATTTTCTTCTGTGTTTCAACTTTTTTCTTTATAGCTCTATTTCTGGAGGACATAAGGGTCATCTACTCAACTTTGTCTTCTTAGCATTCTAATGAGAATTTTTTAAACAAGTTTTGCTGTCATATTTTCAATTTCTAAGAGTTTTCTTATTCTTTAAATTGAGTTCTTGTTTCATGAAAATGGTAACTGCTTTTTATCTCTTTGAGAACACTCATATGGGTTTCTGAAGGTCTTATCTCCTAGTTTAGCCCTTTCCATTCAGGCTGCTTTTATTTGTCTGCTTGCTTTGGTCTCTGCCATTCATGTTAGAAGCTTTGCTCAGATGCCTGGTGACCCTTAGCTGTCTGTTTCTGTTAAAAAAGAAATGGAGACTGAAAAGCTAAAAGCTGATAGAAGCTCTCTGATTGTAAGCTTTCTTGGAAGGTGATCTTGCAGGGTCTGAGTTTTTCACTTGGGCTGGAGAGATTCTCTCCAGAGAAGAATCATCTTACCTTCTGACCAAGTATCTGCCACCCTCATTGGAACCAAGTGATAGGAAACCTGGAGGATCTCAGTATTCAGTGTGTACAGTTAAGCACTTGGTGTCTGGAGAGCTCCTGCCTAGAGGCACCATATTTTACCCTGTAGAGAGGAAACCTCCAGCCTACTGCCACCGTGGGATGCAGTCATCTAGTCTAGGGAGAGGATCTGGGATCTACCTACTACTTAAATAGAATTCAACCCTATTTTCACGCTTATGTGTTGCTTCTGCCTCCCGAGGTAAATTATGCTGCCAACTCTTGAACTTTTAGGGATCCTGGTTGCCTTCCTACTGCTAGCTTGGGATTCAGCATCCCTGGGTCTGCTGTCAGGTGCCACTCACAGATTCTACTTTCCAGTTTCCTAAATGCTGAAGGTATTGTCTTTCTTTTCTTCTTATCTTTATTGGTTTATTTATTTATTTATTTGTAATAATCTCATGTTAATGTGGTTTAATGATGGAGTGAAGGTATATGCATTTATTCAACCAAACATCTTAGTTGAAATCTACGTATTTGTCTCAGAGTAAAATCTTAATCATTCCATGTTTCAATTAATCAGAATTTTATATATGCATTCTGATTTGGGGGTGATGTGGGGGAAGGGAGAGAGAGAGAGAGAGAGAGTCAGAGAGAGCCAGAGAGAGGATACTGTGACAAACAAATCTGTGGGTCTATGTACTTCGAAGTCAATAGGAAATTTAGCCCTGTTTCCTGTCTAAAAAGCAGTGATGTCCAGAAAATGGATCCTGAACTAGTCTAAGAATCTTTGAGGCAATGGGGCAGATTCAATTGTGTTCAATTTTTAGTCCTTAGGCTGAAAGGGAAAATACTGTAAAGCACATTTTAAAAAAAATTTCTGAAAGTGGAGTTTTCTGATTTGCCCTTAAATAATTGGATGTGGAAGGTAGCCATGCATTTGTCTAACTCAGCATTCATTGCTACATTCAGCGAGTTCATCTCTATATTCATGTCCTTTCTCTCCAGCTTAATATCAAAAATTTAAAAGTGAGGAACGTAGAATAGTTGAAATAAAAGAAACAGATCACCCATAACCTGCCTCTTCTCCCTCCCACCCAAAGACAACCATTGTTAACATTTTGCTATATTCTCTTCCTGTACTTTTTTTCCAGGCACCTTTATTCAAAGATATTTTTGACCCTAAAATTGTCTTAGACAATGAATACGTTGTCAGAGAAAAACTCCTACTCTCCTCACACTCCAGACTCCCCAGCTTGAAGGTGATTGACTTGGGAATCCCATATCTTAACTTTATAGTGTTGCTATAATGTCTTTTATCTGGGTATTCTGAGGTGTTCTCTCCTTATCACACTCTCCTTCATTCCCTTCCTCCCTGACACACACACACACACACACACACACTCTCTCTCTCTCATACACACACACTTACATGCACAGACACACACGCACATACACATGTGCACACACACACATATGCACAAACAAGCAATGGGTCAGAGAAGGCCATGTGGAAAACCATCATTACTCTCCAAAAGAAGGATGCCACACTTTTACAATGCACAAAAAAAAAGCTCTGTTTTTGTGAAAAATGAATTTTCTATTAGGCCTTGAAGAAACTAAAAAGTGTTTCTCCCTCTATCCAATGGGAACTTGTGTGTGTGCACACACCCGTGTGACAGAAAGAGTGAGGCAGAGAGGGAGGGAGAGAAGAAGGGAGGGAAGAAGGGAGAGAGATTAAGGGGCAAATGTACTGTGGCAAGCTCATCCTGACTGAGTGAGGAGCAGGCAGCTGTGGTGCTGAGATAGGCGCTTGAAACCCTTCATGGTGCCAAGACTGTCATAAACGGCTCCTGGGTCTGAAAAAATGACAGCAGTATTCAGCGTTCCTCTGACAACCACTCAGAAAATAGAATGTGAAGAAGAAGGAGGAAGGGAAGATGTGGGGCCAGCCATCAGAATGTTCCCTGTGGCTCCATGGATGCCTAGAAATGCTGGTCACTTAAAGGGCACAGGTGAGGGGAGGTTTGGACAGGTGGCACAGTGCTGCCAAGCTACATAGCCTGCTCTCCCAATGGTGAATGTTCTTGCGTAAGTAGTGGGGAAGATAGTCCCCTAGTTAACATAGGCCCTCTTGTCCTAGACATACATTTTAATTTTTTCAGGTGATCACTTGCTTGATTGTCTGTGTAAAAGGTCAGCAATGCTTTTTTCTGTAAAGGTCTAGGTAGTAATAGTTTAGGCTTGGCGGCCAATATGGTCTGTGTCACAGCTGTTCACCTCTGCTGTGGTGGTGTGAAAGCAGCCATATAAATACGTAATAAAGGAGTGGGGCTGAGCTCCAAAGTAACTTTATGAGCACTGAAAAATTGCATTTTATATAATTTTTACATGTCCCAAAATATTATTATTCTTTTGAATTCTTTCAACCATGTAAAAATGTAAAAATCATTCTCAGCTCATGAGCTGTATAATAAGAGACCACAGGCTGGAACTGGTGCATGGGCCATGGTTGCCCAAACCCTGTGTCCAAACTATGGCATTGTAGAGGCGGCAGGGATCTCTGACCCTCTTGTCTTTTTTCTCTTTCCTTCTCTTCATTTCCCATTGTGCTGATTTGGAAACCAGGATCAAAAGCTCAGGGAAGTGAAAGATTTCTGACTTAACCCGTTAGTGGCAGTGTTAGGAAAAAAACCCAAGTCTCAAGGAGCAGTTCTTATAGCCCAGACCAAGACTGAAGGCTGCTATTGTGATCGCAGAGGGCATGCCATCCTGAGTTACACTAGCTTCTTAGGGTTACACTGAATCTGAAACTTACTTCTTTTTAAAATCTTTCTGTTTTATGATTCCTCAATGCATAATTTGTTAATTTGTGCCAGTTACTCTGCTTAACACAACTGGGATATAGAGATAAGCAAGGTTCAACCCTGCCCTCTAGGAACTAATTTCTTCAGGGTCTGATTTTGATAATCCAGACAAATCTACTTATGTGTAGTTTCACCCTTAAAAATAAAATCCAGTACACTTATGTAAGTTATAATAATAATTAGAATTTGGAGGAAATCTGTTGTTGGAGCAAGAAGGCAACTTTAAAAAGTAAATGTCGAAGTCACCCTCTTACTGTGTGTTGAGGTTTAAAACAATAAGACTATTATTTTAAATGAATACACAGAAATTTTGCTACCAAACGAGTACAATTTCTAATAGGAGATATGTCGATTTCTCTGATTCCAGGCATTTCTGGAAGTGTCCTTACTACCTACATTACTTCCTTCTGTAAAGCTCTACTGGTCAAGTCTTTACCTTTTGTGGTTGGATTTTTGCTTTTGGAAATTACAACCTGCTTTTCAAGTCTCATTTTGTAAATTAGTTGAGGCGTCTTGCTGAGTGATAATGTTTGAGTCAAAAACTCATGAAAAGCACACTATGAATGGTGAGTTGTCATGGCAAAGATCCCAATTGTTGGACTGAGGCAGAGAAGTAGAAAGAACACAGACTTTAAGGTCTGATAGATGTAAGTGTAGCTCCCACCTCCACCACGTATTAGATGTGTGCTGTTAAAAGAGATATTATACCTCTTTGAGCATCAGTTTTCCTATCTGTAAAAAGAAGATGGTAATCCTTTTTTTTTGCACTATTGTTGTAAGGATTAGAGATGACGTAAATTAAAATGTTTCCAGCATGCTACCTATTCAACATACATTGGATACACTTATTTGGCCAGTTCACTGCAAAGGATAGTAGTATACAGGGTAATAATTTTTTTTTTTTTTTCAAAATAGACTTTTTTGGGGATTAAACTCTGAAGTAGTGTTAAATGAATGAAATCAAGATCTTTTTCACTTCTGTTGTTGAAGTATGTGCCTTCTTACATTTGGCAATGTTGAGTTTTCCACAGAAGAAGTTGACACTTCACTTCTGAATCATACTAGAAATACCATGTTTTAATGTTAGTTACTATTTTCTCTTTTTAAAAAAAGTGTCATTTGTCTGGCTTCCCTTGAAAGATCAGCTAAATGTCACATTATCCCTGCTTCTGCTCATCTTTCAGAATGCTCACCACAATAGTCATAACGATTTCTTCATGCTCAAGTTTATTTAAAAAATGTTCTAAAGATAGTGTTACTGAATTTGTATTTGTTTAATAAAAATCAGGTTTACTTTTTCCATATAAAAATACAGATTCATTGTAAAACATCTAGAAAACAAAGAAAAGTATATCTAAAAAAATCTTACTCTAATCACACAAAGCTAGCCACAGTTAAATTACTGTTTCCATTTTGGTATATTTTATTTTAATCTTTTTACTATTTTTACTATCCTTCCTTGTATCTATAATGGTGGTAACATGATCTATATATGAATGTGTATATATTACATAAATATATGAAATATATATGTGTCTTTTTAAAATGGTATCTGTTTATTGTTCGTTATATATATATAAACATGATGTATATATCTGATGATATGTATGTGTATATATATGTGTGTGTATATATATATCTCCATGATAGAAGTTGAAAACTACTGAAAACTGTATAGAAGTTATGAGAAACTACCTCTAAATCATTATATAGAAATAACTTTTTCCCCATTGCTTCTCCGCATTTTGGCTTAGATCAAATTTAGAAATAATTTTCTTAACATTTTTTTCTATTGTATTTTTAGAGTGTCTCGATATTGCTGTGTATTATTATTATTTTTATGTATAGTTGTTACAGGATAATTGTTCTGGAAAAGAATTTGGTAACAAATATTTTCTGCCAGAAAGTGGTTATATTAGCCTTTTCCAGTGAAAAAGATCACCACTGATGACCCAGGTTATTCAATATGGGTTTTAAAAGATAAATTCCTGGACATGAAAGTAGACATTGTTTTATATCAACAGCTCAATCTTTTTTTAAAAAAATAAACTTTAGTTTTAAAGCAGTTTTAAGTTAATAGCAAAGTATAGTGGAAAGTACAGAGAGTTCCTACATGCCCCACCTCCCCAAATGCACACCCTTCCCCACTATCAGCATTGTTCACTAGAGAGGTATGTTTGTTACAATGAATAAACCAACATTGACATGTTACTCTCACCCAAAGTCTATAATTTACATTAGGGTCCATTCTTGCTGTTGTACATTCAATGGGTTTTGACAAGTGTGTAATGGCATGTGTCTACAATTATAGTAACACACAGAGTAGTTTCATTGCCCTAAACATCCTCTGTGCTCTGCCTTTTCTCTCCCCCCCACTCCCCAACCCCAGCAATCACTGAACATTTTACTGTCTCTATAGTTTTGCCTTTTCCAGAATGTAAGTGGTCTTTTCAGATTGGTTTCTTTAACTTAGTAATAGGTATTTTCAGTTTCGTGTATGTCTTTTAATGGTTTCATAGCTCATTTTTTTTTTCTTTTTTTCTGCAACAAAAGCCACAGTCAAGGCTTATTTGTTTTTATTACTGAATAATAGTCCATCGTATAGATGTACCAGTTTATTTATCCATGCACTTACTGAAGGACATCTTGGTTGCTTTCAAGTTTTGGCAATTATGAATAAAGCTGTTATAAACATGTATGTGCAGGTTTCTGTGTGGACACAAGTTTTCAATTCATTTGGGCAAATACTAGCAACTGTGACTGCTGCATCACATGGTAAGAGCACGTTTGGCTTTGCAGGGAATTGCCAAACTATCTTCCAAAGTGGTTGTGTCATTTTGCATTCTAATAGCAATGAATGAGAGTTCCTGTTGCTCCACATCCTTGCCAGCAGTTGGCATTGTCAGTATGAAGGATTTTGGCTACTCTAATATGTATGTATTGGTATTCATTTTAATTTGCATTTCCTTAATTACATATGATGTGGAGCATCTTTTCATATGTTTATTTACCGTCTTTGTCTCTTCTTTGGTGAAGTGTTTGTTCAGGTCTTTTGCCCATTTTTTAATCATGTTGTTCATTTTCTTATTGTTGAGTTCCTGGTATGTTTTTGATAATAGTTCTTTATCAAATAGAAAAATATTGATAAAGATTTAATCTAATATCAAATAGAAAAATATTATCTTTTGCAATTATTTTTCCCAGTCTGTTGCTTGTCTTCTGATTCTCTTGGCAGTGTCTTTCATAGAGTAGAAGTTTTTAATTTTAATGAAGTCTAGCTTATCAAATCACATCTTTCATGGATTGTGCCTTTGATGTTGTATTTCAAAAGTCATGCCACACTCATGGTCATATAGATTTTGCTCTACTGTATCTTTAAGGAATTCTATGTATTTTCTGTTTGGATCTATGATCCAATTTGAGTTAATTTTTATAAAGGGCATAAGTTTTGTATCTAGATTCACTTTTTTTTTTTTTTTTTTGCATGTGGATGCCCCATGCTCTAGTACCATTTGCTGAAAAGACTATCTTTTCTCTATTGTATTTCCATTACTCCTTTGTTAAAGTTCATTGAATGTATCTGTGTGGGGTAAACTACTGGGCTTTCTATTCTGTTACATTGATCTATTTGTTTATTCTTTTACCAATACCATGCTATCCTGATTATCGTTACTTTATAGAAAGTATTGAAGTCAGGTAGTGTCAGTCCTCTGACTTTCTTCTTCTCTTTCATTATTGTATTGATTATTATGGATCTTTTGCCTCTGTACATAAACTTTAGAATCAGTTTGTCAGTACCCACAGAACAACTTGCTGAAGTTGCATTCAATTTACAGATCAAGTTGGGAAGAACTGACATCTTGACAATATTGACTCTTCTGTTCATGAACATGGAACATCTCTCCATTTATTTAGTTCTTGTATTTCTTTCATTAGAGTTTTGTAGTTTTATTCATGTAGATCTTGTGCATTTTAAAAGGATTTATACCTAAGTTTTTCATTTTTTGCAATCTACCCATCTGATAAAAGTCTAGTATCCAGAATCTACAAGGAACTTAAACAAACTTACAAGAAAAAAACAAACAACCCCATCAAAAAGTGGGTGAAGGATATGAACAGACAGTCAAAAGAAGACATTTATCGTGAAGCCCCATCTCTACTAAAAACTTCAAAAATTAGTTGGGTGTGATGGTGAGCACCTGTGATCCCAGCTACTCGAGAGGCTGAGGCAGGAGAATAGCTTGAACCTGTGAAGCAGAGAGTTGCAGTGAGCTGAGATCACCCCATTGCACTCCAGCCTGGGCAACAAGAGCAAGACTCCATCTCAAAAAAAAAAAAAAAAAAAAAAAGACATTTATTTGGCCAAGAAACATGAAAAAAAAATCATCACTGGTCATCACTGGCCATTAGAGAAATGCACCTCAAAACTACTATGAGATACCATCTCACGCCAGTCAGAATGGTGATTATTAAAAAGTCGGAAAACAATAGATGTTGGCGAGGCTGTGGAGAAATAGAAATGCTTTTTTTTTTTTTTTTTTTAAGTTCTAGGATACATGTGCAGAACGTGCAGGTTTGTTACATAGGTATACACGTGACATGGTGGTTTGATGCACCCATCAACCTGTCATCTACATTAGGTATTTCTCCTAATTCTATCCCTCCTGTAGTCTGCCCAGCACCCCCAGACAGGCCCTGGTGTGTGATGTTCCCCTGCATGTGTCCATGTATTCTCATTCGTTCAACTCCCACTTATGAGTGAGAACATGTGGTGTTTGGTTTTCTGTTCAAAATAGGAACGCTTTTACACTGTTTGTGGGAGTGTAAATTAGTTCAACCATTGTGGAAGACAGTGCGGTGATTCCTCAAGGATCTAGAACCAGAAATACCATTTGACCCAGCAATCCCATTACTTGGTATATGCCCAAAGGATTAGAAATCATTCTATAGAAACACATGCACACATATGTTTATTGCAACACTATCTACAATAGCAAAGACTTGGAACCAACCCACATGCCCATCAATGATAGACTGGATAAAGAAAATGTGGCACATATACACCATAGACTACTATGCAGCCATAAAAAAGAATGAGATCATGTCCTTTGCAGGGACATGGATGAAGCTGGAAGCCATCATTATCAGCAAACTAACTCAGGAACAGAAAACCAAACACTGCATGTTCTCAATCATAAGTGGGAGTTGAACAACGAGAACACATGGACACAGGGAAAGGAACATATACACCATGGCCTGTCAGGGGTTGGGAGGACAAAGGGAGGGAGAGTCATCAGGACAAATACCTAATAAATGTGGGGCTTAGAACTTAGATGATGGGTTGATAGGTGCAGCAAACCACCATGGCACATGTATACCTAAGTAACAAACCTGCACATTCTGCACATGTATCCTGGAACTCAAAGTAAAAAAATAAAAAATGAAAAAAGGAAGCAAAGAGAGAAAGGGAGAAAAAAAAAAAAAAAAAAACCCAAGTAGGATTTACCCATTGCATACCTGGGGTAAATCTTGTTTGGTTGTGGTGTCAAACTCATTTTATATATTGTATTTGATTCAATAATATTTTGTTGAAAAATTTTACATCTATTTCATGAGAGATACTGCTCTTTAGTTTTCTTTTTGTGTAATGTCTTTGTCCGGTATTCATACTAGGATAATGCTGGCTGATTAGAATAAGTTAGGAAATATTCTCTCTGCTTCTAACTTCTGGGAGAGATTGTAGAGACTTGGTGTAATTTCTTCCTTATATGTTTGTGGAATTCACCAAGATGTTTGGAACAGTAATGCTTTCAGCACAATTTCCCAACCTCATGAATGGTTCTTCTATTTTTACCAGACATGCTTAAAAGAAGAGAACCATGCATTCTTTATTAGTTTGTTTTTTAAAATACATTTTTGAAAGAGCAGTTTTAGGTTAAAAGTAAAATTGAGAGAAAGGTTCAGGGTTATCCCATATACTACCTTCAGATTTTTTTTCTTTCTTCCTATTTCTAAAAAATGAAAAAACAAAAGATGGTATAGGTGTGATTCTTTTTATACTACTTTTGCTTGAAAGACAAATAACTCTCTTCATATACATACTTAACAAATTAGGAAATTTTTCTTCAATTCCTTCAACTGAATTCTTGTCTCTGATTCAGTTGTTCTGATTAATACTTGAGGTTGTTCCTAATAGTTAGGTTGCAAATTTGTTCTTTGACCCTTTCACTGCAATTAATTAATCATTTTCAACATCAATTTCCTCTACATTTTTAGAGTTTCTCAAGTTTGTCCTCTAAACACAGATTCAATTTTGCATAACATGTAATCATTCTCTCTTATACTGTTATTATGCTATGAACATAATACTATTGCAATGTTTTTTCTTGCAGTATTACCTATTTGCATTTTTACCCACTCCTTTGGTCTTCTTAGACTTTCTGTTACTGTTTCATGAAGATTCTCCTCTTGCAATATACTCATTTCTAAAGTGTCTTTCTAGTTTTTTTCCCTCCTCAGTGACGTACTAGAATTACTAGTATAGTGGAATTGAAAATTAAATTCAAGTACTGCTCAGCATGAAAAAATGTTGCCTATTTATTTTTCACAGCAGATCTAACCTTTGTCATGGAACACCACCTCATGGGTTGAAGGGGGTATAGCAAACATAGATCTTTCTAATAAACAGCACCTCCATTTCTTCCAGTGTGGATGACTTGCTCTCTTTGGGGGAAATGCTCAGTCTTTTATATTCTCCTCCTGCCCTACATGTGTATCTTTGAGACTTTGGGGGACAGGAAGACTGTGTATCTATTTGTGCACTCTGGATCTGCAATGGTCTTTGTTGTAGAGTGGTGGGTGGGTCCAGTCTGGTTCAACCTGGATTGTTGTCCACCGGGGAATCACAGGCCTTGATTGACCCTTTCAGGGGTGGCGCTCTGCTGTCCATGACTGAAGTTCTGTTCACTTGTCTTTGGTTTTGATGTCGCTACACACAGTGCCCTCTTTGTGCTGACCGAAAGCTCTGCTTATTCATTAGCCTTGTTGGCACTTCTTTTTTCGCTCCCTAGGTCACATGAGGGCTTCTGTGTCCCCTGCACTACTCTTGAGGAACATGACCTTGGTCTCATCCCTCTCAATAGGTCTAATCTGTTTTTTAGTGACATGTCGCTCTGATGACTAGCTGAATGTGAGTCTTTCAAATGAAGACTTAGAATCTTCCAGTCTGTGACTGAGAAAGTGAGGAAAAAAGTCCCACAATTCTGGAGTCCCCCAGTTTATTTAGTTGTTACCATCACAACCTCCTCTGGGATTTTGTCCTAGCCAGGGAATGAGATCAAACTATCTGCTAGTGTGCTTACCCTGTTTCTTCTCTCCTCAAATGCTCCATCTTTCTGTCCTATACCCTTCTTCACTTCCTCTCTAGGCAACTTGAATTTCTCCTTATTATGTGTTGAGTTCCCTAGTTTCCTCTTTCAGTAAACTCTATGAGCTTGAGCTCAAGACTTAATGAGTGCAGATTTCATCTGTACTTTGCATTTAAATTGATTAGCAAAAAGCATTTCTGTTTTGTTTTTTAATTTTTAAATTTCAAAATTCCTTTCATTCTTGATAAAGACTTTTCAATAAAAGTCCAGTTTTTAAATAATTTCTGGCTACACTAATCCCAAGAGAATGAATGCTATATGTGAGAAGCAACATGGTAACCAGATTTATGCCATTTAAAAAACACCTGAAAATATTTATAAAGCATTCTCGTTATATGGTGCATTCCCAAATATATTTGGTCACTGGACATTTGTTGACATCCTCGGGGATGCCAATATTCTGTTGAAAGCATTTCGAATTGATTTTTAAAAAAGGTTGAAAGTGTTGGTTGTGAAACCAGTGGATAAGGTATGATGGCTCGGAGGGGAGACTGGCAGGATCCCCTGGGGTTGGTGTGACTCGTACATTGTAAAGTTAAAAGTCTATTCAAGATCTTTAATAAGATCACTTACAAGTTCTTTTCTTTTCCTCAATGTATTCACACAGCACTTATCACCCCAGTGACTCAACTATCTCAGGAGCATGTAGCTAGAACACAAAAGGAGCTCAAGGATGGGAGGAACACACTCCCCTAACTTCCTGACTTCCTCAGAGACAGTTTATCAGCCAGACTTTGGCTTGATTTCTCAGACTTAACAATCATAAAATGAATAATTATTTTTACAGCTCAGTTATTTTATCTCAGCTAAAAAGAACAGGAATATCTTTTATCAATTTTTTTCATCACTGTGGTTAGGATCTTTCACTTTTTTGGTAATAGTAAAATTGTTTGCTGTTATAGAAATGCTCTGAGCTGGTTAGGACATCACTTTTGTTATTGCTATTTTGTTATTACTCAGCTTTGTAACTGCAAAAGAGTTATGGTGTTGATTTAATTCAGGCACCACATTTATTATACCTTCTCTAATAAGTGTTTGTTTCTTAATAGTAAGATACGTTCCTGTCTATCTCCCAGCCTCTCTCCCATCTGTAGCTGCCCAGCGTCTCCTAGTGATGGTTTCATCATCTACTTGATATGGACAATTGGGTTGATAGCACGTGAACTCACCTTAAATCCTGTTTCTGACAAGTCTTCAAAATCTATTCTCTTAGCTTGCTTCAGAGCCTCAAAGAGGGCCTCCCAATTCCAGAATACTATTCTTGCTCCTGGAGCTCTGTGGAATGATTGATTTGGCTGAAAGTAACATAAAAATATGACACAACAGTTCATTGACACTACATAAAAATGTATTTTTTTCAGGTATAAACTAAGTTTGGCATTAAATGGTCCACCCATATGGCAGCTTTGCCCCCAAGTCTTCAAGAGATTCAGGCTCTTCTAGCACACCACTCTACCCTCCCTAGATATAATTTGCATTTTTTGGTCTTCAGCAGTTTCTTCATTTCAGGCTGCAGTAGGAAGGAAAGGAAAATAAGAAGATGGGGTCTGGTCCACATCCAGCAGTACTCTCAAGGAAGGGTCCAAGATGCTGTCACATGGCTTCCCCAAAATCCATTGGCCAGAAATTAGTCACATGGTCCCTAAGCTATGAGGAAGTAATGTGCTCAAGTAAAAATTCTCTTTTTATGGAAGAGGGAAGAAATGATTTTGGGGGGAATCCAGCAGCCCCTGCTGCAGCCAAGAAGTTAGCTTTCCTATGTGACTTACAATCTACTTTAAAACTAACTCTAAAACAGTTTATTTTTAATTTTTGTGGTATATGGTAGGTGTATAAATTTATGGGGTACATGAGATATTTTGATACAGGCAGTCAGTGAGTAATAATCACATCATGAAAAATGGGGTAATCATTCCCTCAAATATTTATCCTTTGTGTTACAATTCAATTATACTATTTTAGTTATTTTAAAATGTACAATTAAATTGTTATTGACAATGGTCACTCCGTTGTACTATCGAACACCAGGTATTATTCATTCTTTCTAATTGTTTTTTTGCACCCATTAATAATCCCCACCTCTCCTGAACCCCTCGTACTACCTACCCTTCCCAAACTCTGATAACCTTTCTTCTACTCTCTACCTCCATGAGTTCAATTGTTTTGGTTTTTAGATCCACGAATAACTGAGAACATGCAATGTTTGTCTTTCTGTGCCTGGTTTCATTCACTTAACATAATGATCTCCAGTTTCACCCCTGCTGTTGCAAATGACAGGATTTCCTTCATTTTTATGGCTGAATAATACTCCATTATGCCTAAGTATCATCTTTTCTTTATTTATCTGTTGATGGACACTTAGGTTGTTTCCAAATCTTGGTCATTGTAAACAGTTCTGCAACAAACATGGGACTGCAGATATATCTTCAATATACTTATTTCCTTTCTTTGTGTATTTACCCAGCAGTGGGATTGCTGGATCACATGGCAGTTCTATTTTTAGTTTTGGAGGAACTTCCAAACTGTTCTCCATAGTGATTTTACTAATTTACATTCCCACCAATAGTGTATGAAGATTCTCTTTTCTTCACATCCTTGCTAGCATTTGTTATTGCCTGTCTTTTCGATAAAAGTAATTTAAACTGGTGCGAGATGATATCTCATTGTGGTTTTGATTTGCATTTCTATGATAATCAGTGATGTTGAGTACCTTTTGATATCACTGCTTGCCATTTGTATGTCTTCTTTTGAGAAATGTCTATTCAGATCTTTTGCCCATTTTAAAATTGGATTATTAGATATTTTCCTATGAAGTTGTTTGAGCTCCGTACATATTCTGGCTATTAATCCATTGTCAGATGGATAGTTTGCAAATATTTTCTCCCATTCTGTGGGTTGTCTCTTCACTTTGTTGATTGTTTCCTTTGCTGTGTAAAAGCATTTTAATTTGAGGTGATCCCATTTGTCCAGTTTTGCTTTGGTTGCCTGTACTTGTGGGGTATTACTCAGGAAATCTCTGTCCAGTCCAATGTCCTGGAGAGTTTCCTCAATGTTTCTTGTAGTAGTTTCATGATTTGAAGTCTTAGAGTTAAGTCTTTAATCCATTTGATTTGATTTTAGTATATGATGAGAGATAGGGGTCTAGTTTCATTCTTTTGCTTATTGATATTCAGTTTCTCCAGCACCATTTATTGAAGACACTGTCTTTTTTGCATGTTCTTGGCACCTTTGTTGAAAGAGTTCACTGTAGGTGTGTGGATTTCTTTCTGGGTTCTCTATGCTGTTCCATTGGTCTCTCTGTTTTTATGCAGCACTACGCTGTTTTGTTTACTTTAGTTCTGTAATATAATTTGAAGTTAAGTAATGTGATTCCTCCAGTTTTGTCCTTTTTGCTTAGGATAACTTTGGCTATTGTGTGTCTTTTGCAGTTCCATATAAATTCTGGGGTTGTTTTTTTAAATTTCTATTAAGAATGTCATGGGTATTTCGATAGGGATTGCAATGATCTGTAGATTACTTTGGGTTGCATGGACATTTTAATAATATTGATTCTTCCAATCAATGAACATGGAATATCTTTCCATTTGTGTGTGTGTGTCTGTCCTCTTCAATTTTTTTCATCAGTGTTTTACTGTTTCATTCTAGAGATCTTTCACTTTTTTGGTTATTTTCCAGATATTTAATTTTATTTGTGGCTACTATAAATTGGATTACTTTTTTATTTCCTTTTCAGATTGTTTGCTGTTGGCATATAGAAATGCTACGGTTTTTGTATGTTGATTTTGTATCCTGCAACTTTACTGAATTTGTTTATCAGCTCTTTTTTTCTTTTTTTGAGACGGAGTCTTGCTCTGTCACTCAGGCTGGAGTGCAGTGGTGCAATCTCAGCTCATTGCAACTTCCACCTCCAGGCTCAAGTGATTCTTACCTCAGCGTCCCAGGTAGCTGGAACTACAGGCATGGGCCACCACACCCAACTAATCTTTGTATTTTTAGTAGAGACAGGGTTTGCCATGTTGGTCAGGCTGGTCTCAATCTCCTGGCCTCATGCAATCTGCCTGCCTTGATCTCCCAAAGTGCTGAGATTACAGGTGTGAGCTACCATGCCAGAATGTTTATCAGTTCTATAGTTTTTTTTTTTTCTGGAATTTTTAGGTTATCCCAAATATAAGATTATATCTCCTGCAAACTAGGATTTCACTTCTTCCTTTCCAATTTGGTGCCTCTTTTTCTTTCTCTTGTTTAATCGTTCAAGCTAGGACTTTCAATACCATGTTGAATAACAGTGGTGAAAATGGTCTTTCCTGTCTTCTTCCAAATCTTAGAAGAAAGGCATTCAGCAGTTTTTTTCTTATTCAGTGTGATACTGACTGTGGGTCTGCCACATATGGCTTTTATTGTGTTGAGGTATGTTCCATCTATATCCAGTTTTTTGAGGATTTTTATCATGAAGGATGTTGAATTTTATCAAATGCTTTTCAGCATCCATTGAAATGATCATGTGGTTGTTAGCCTTTATTTTGCTGATTTATAAGCTATCACATTGATTGATTTGTGTATCCTGAACCACTCTTGCATCCCTGGGATAAATTCCATTTCGTCATGATGAACGATCTTTCTAATGTGTTGTTAAATTTGATTTGCTAGTATTTTGTTCAGTATTTTGCATCAATATGTATCATGAATATTAGCCTGTAGTTTTTTATTTATTTATTTTTATTTTTTATTTTTTTCTGATGTGTCTTTGTCTGGTTTTGGTATCAGGGTAATACTGGCCTCACAGAATAAGTTTGGAAGTATTCTTTCTCTTTCTATTTTTTGGAATAGTTTGAGTAGGATTGGTATTAGTTCTTTAAATGTTTGGTAGAATTCAGCAATGAAGCTATTAGATCCTGAGCTTTTTGTTACTGGGAGAATTTTCATTATGGCTTCAATCTTCTTACATGTTACTGGTTTATTTAGGTTTTGGATTTCCTCATGGTTCAATTTTGGTAGGATATATGTGTCTAGGAATTTGTCTATTGCCTCTAGATTTTCCAATTTATTGGCATGTAGTTGCTTATAGTAGCCACTGATGTTCCTTTGAATTTTTTTCATATCAGCTGTAATGTCTCCTTTTTCACCTTTAATTTTGTTTATTTGGGTCTTCTCTCCTTTTTTCTTAGACTGGCTAAAAATTTGTCAATTTTGTTTATCTTCTCAAAAAACCAGTTTTTTGTTTCTTTGATCTTTTGTATTGTTTTCTTTATTTCAAATTCATTTATTTCTGCTCTGATCTTTATTTCTCTTGTTCTACTGATTTTGGGTTTGGTTTGCTCTTTCCTTTCTAGTTCTTTAAGATTATTGTTAGGTTATTTGTTTGAAATTTTTTTTTCTTTTTTTGATGTAGGCACGTATGGCTATAAATTTTCCTCTTAGTGTTGCTTTATTTGTACCCCATAGGTTTTACTATGTTGTGTTTTCAATATTTTGTTTAAAACCATTTTTTATAAAGACAGCATCCCTAAGCAGGTTTCTGGCCTGACTTGAAAAGTAATTATTTTCTTGGGTATGAGTTTTTTTGTTTCTTTGTTCTTGAAAGCTATATTAGCATTTAGAAAGTTATATTAATTTTGTTATGTTCTCTTCTAAGCTGCCTATTTTACCATTTGACAAATGACATTATTCTGTGTAAGAAATATTCTAACACCAATCTTGGGAGCCTTTCACAGAATAACAGTAACCACTCTCCATTGGAAAGTGAACTGAAATATTTAGGTCTGAAGTAATGCTCTTGGACTATGCTAGAGGCCGGAGGAAGCAAATAGACCTGGGGGAATTCAGGACAGGTGTTTGGGTTGGTGGCTCTTGCTGCTCTCACTCCACAGCTCTGCTATGATGCTCTCTCACAAATAGGAACCCAAGTGGACAAATAGGAACCCCAGTGTCCCACTCAGTGGACAAAGATCAAAATCAAAATCATAGAGCAGGATTCACCCCCAAGCTCCTTTATTGCTTCTAAGCTGCTAATAGTAGGAAAAAGTTTGCTGGAGGCAAAAACTCTGCTATTTATCTGCTGCTGCCATTTGGGTCTATTGTAGAGCCAGATCAGAATAAGTGGAATTTTCTTTACTTGATAAAATTTTATTGAGGGCTCATCATGTGACAGAAACTGTCCTGAAATTTCAAAAACAACAGTGAAGAAATTTACCAGTCATTTGACATTTTGATACTGACCCAATCTCTGATGAGAAACTACATTTCTCAGGCTTCCTTGCCAACTGGCTCCTGGTTATGTTCAGCCAATGGGAGGAAATCAATGGTGGATGGAGTGGAGAAGTCTGAGTATTTCTCATTCATCCCTTCCAACTCTGCCCCTGGGCCTTAGGTGGTATCTCCATCAGGGACTGTGTTTCCTTAGTGGTTTCAGATCTTCTGGAAACCATCACTCCAAGGCCTCAGGCAGCCTCACCATGGTTTCACTTACTTCCAGGTGACCCCAGCTTCATGTCCCTGGTAATACCACTCTCCAGACCTAGGGATAGGAGTTTCTGGCTCATCACCTGTTTTTTGCTTTTTCATTGTTATCATTTAACACCTTTATATTAGTTCCCATTATTAAATGTTGCATGGACCTCTGGCAAGCTTTAATAGGAGAATCCCATGCAGATTCTTAGGGTTTTACACCTATCCTCTGTTGATAACTATTCTTATTCAGGGATACAATCCCAGGCAGAGACAAGATGTTTGTCCCTTTAAAATGAAATGACTGAAATGACTATAAGACTTGACCTGTCAGTTGCAAACTGGATATTATCTAGTCTACAAAGCTATGGGTTTGCCTATATGTAACAATGCTGTATCATTAAATGGAAATGGTAAATGTGAAATTAGGTTCTAAAAGTTTCAAAAGACACAAGTGAGGTGTATGAGTGACTCAGATCTCCAGGGCTTCTACTTTTGTAGCTTTGTCATCTGTCCTGCAAGCCACTCCTATGCCTAATGGAGAGTTTCCTATGGCTAGCTGATGGAGGAAGAATGAACTTGGATCCGAGGAATCAATTTGTGTGTGTGACAGGCTGGCAACAGCAGGAAGTGGATTGCTTGTGTCTTATAGCTCCATTCAGGGGTGATAAGGGGACTTCTGCAACTAGGTAGAACTTCTGGCAATATATCTGGCTACCTCCTTCATAAGAAAGGAGATATAACCATAAGTATGTATCTACACTGATTCATGGTAGTGGCTTAATATTTGGTTGGTTAGTCAGGGTCTGTGAATGAATCATACTGAAATGTTGGTGACAAGAAAGCCTGGAGAAGACAAATGTGATGGACTTCATGGAGAGGGCACAGTGTGTGAATAGCATTTTCTCAAGAATATGGGAACCATAGGGCACCCACTGAAGTGGAGACCTTCAATAATCAGGAGAACAAGATGGCCTATTCTGTAGACAGCAGCCAGCTTCTTCCCAAATGACCTCAAAGCCTGCATAATGGTCTCATGTACAAAGGGACCATACCAGTAGTGATAAAGGTCATCTATAACCTCAACTAAGTGGACTTCCCCTCACTAAGGCTGATCTGGCTACTGGCCCTGCTGTGTGTCTAAGCTGCCAGCCATAGGATTTGTGCTGTGCAATATAATAGCAGGTTGATTACATTGAACTCTTTCCATACAAAGGGGCAGAAATGTATCCTTCCTGAAATAAGCTCTTATTCTGAAAATTAATTTGTCTTCCCTGCTCCCAGAGTTTCTGTCAAATGCCATATTCACCATCATGGTATCCCATTTAATCTTGCTACTGGTTGCAGAATTCATTTTATAGTGGGATCAGTTGACATGAGACTCAGCATAAATTTCAGTGTCTTGCTACATGACACTGTTGTCCTATGGGATAAAGTACATGCTTTGAAATCAATAGAGGTAAGTTATTCTTTTTTCTTTTTAGTCAGAAATGATGGGTCTGGGAATACAGGGTGGAAGTGGAAGTTATTATCACTATTAAGTTTAACAACCCACTTCCAATTTTTTTTTTCATCCTGTATGAGCAACTGCTGTTTAGAGGTCTTCATTCCCCAAAGAGGAATGCTTCTACCAGGGGCACATAACAATGGTGTTCTATCAAACTGGAAGCTGAGAATGTCACCTGATATTTTTGAGTTCCTTGTGCTCTGCACTAAGCAGAGAAGAGGTTCCAGAACTTACCCAGGAAATCCTGGATTGCTGCTATGTGATGTTGGCAAGGAGGACTATGTTTGTGACCCAGGAAATTCATGGAGGTGTTTCTTAATACTACCATATTCAGCTTAAAATTAATAGAAGTCTAGAGCAACCTTATGAAGGGAAGACCACTAAGAACTCAGGTCTAATAGAAATGAATCTTTGGGTTACTCCACCAGAAAAAGAACTTTAACCATATTCTGTATATGCCATATGTACACATAAACACATATATATATGCATGTATACCAATTATTTCTTTTTCTGTGTTTCTGCTTGTACTATTTTTTATACGAAAAGGTGGTGTCACTTCACTTTATGATTTATTTTCTAGGTTACAGAATGTCAGATGACTGAAGTAAAAGAGGAAGTAACATTGCTCAGAGATGGAGATTTGTGGCTTCTCTCTTTGGAAAGATGGTGAGTTTGATTTAGATTCCACATATAAATGAGACCATGCAGTATTTGTCTATGTCTGGCTGATTTCACTTAGCATAATGTCCTCTAACTTCATCCATCTTGTTGCAAATGACAGGATTTCCATCTCTTTTTTTTTTTTTTTTTTTAAGGCTGAATACTATTCTATTGTGGATATATACTACATTTCCTCATCCATTCGTCTGTTGATGGACACTTAGATTGTTTCCATATCTTGGCTATTGTGAATAATGCTGCAATGAACAAGAGAGTGCAGATAGCTCTTGGAGATACTGATTTCATTTCTTTGTATATATTCCCAGAAGTGGATTGCTGGATCATATGTTAGTTTTATTTTTAACTTTTTAAGGAATCTCTGTACTGTTTTCCATAATTGCTGTACCAATTTACATATCACCAACAGTGTACAAGTGTTCCCTTTTGCCACATGCTTGCTAACATTTGTTATCTTTTTTCTTTTGATAATAAACATTCTAACAGGTGTGATGATACTTTTACTGTAGTTTTGGTTATATTTCCATGATGATTCATAATGTTGAGAATTTTTTCCATATACCTGTTAGACATTTTTACATCTCCTTTTGAGAAAAGGCTACTTAAAGTTTTTTTTTTTTGTTTTTTTGTTTTTGCCCATTTTAAAATTAGGTAATTTTTTTCTTGCTATTGAGTTGTTTGAATTCCTTATATATTTTGGATATTAACCCCTTATCAGATGTATGGTTTGCAGATATTTTCTCCCATTCTGTAGTGAAGACTGTTGAGTATTTCCTTTGTGGGTTTTTAGTTTGCTGCAATCCCATTTATCTATTTTTGTTTTTGTTGTCTGTGCTTTGGGGTCATATAAAAAATCATTGGCAAGATTAATATCAAGAAGGTTTTTCCCTGTTTTCTTCTACTAGTTTTACAATTTCAGGTTCTTACATTTAAGCATTTAATTAATTTTGAGTTGATTTGTGTGTATATGGTGTGAGATAAGGATGCAGTGTTATTCTTCTGCATGTGGATATACACATTTCTTAACACCAATTGTTAATGAGACCATCGTTTCCTCATTGTGTATTATTGGCAACATTGTTGAAAATGAATTAATTGTAAGTTTATTTCTGGGCTCTCTATTATGTTCCATTGGTCTATGTATTTGTTTTTGTGCCAGTACCATACCATTTTGTTTACTATAGCTTGGTAGTATATTTTGAAATGAGGTAGTGTGAGGCCTCCAGCTTTGTTCTTTTTGCTCAGGATTGCTTTGGCTATTTGAATCTTTTGTGGGTCCATAAGAATTTTAGGATAGTTTTTTTCTATTTCTGTGAAAAATGTTATTGGAATTTTGATTGAATTTGTAGATCAGTTTGAGTAGTATGGAGATTTTAACAATATTAATTCTTCCCATCCATATACACAGGATATCTTTTCATTTATTTTTGTTTTTTTCAACCTCTTTTATCAATGTCCTATAGTTTTCAATGTACAGATTTTCCCTCTTTGGTTAAGTTTAATCATAAGTATTTTTTGATGTTATTCTAAATGAAATTGTTTCCTTGATTTCCTTTTTGTTTAGCTAGTTGTTAGTGTTTAAAAATGCAACGATTTTTTATGTTAATTTTGTATATTGCCAGGTTACTGAATTTGTTTGTTAATTCTAACAGATTTTTTTTTGGCAGTCCTTAGGATTTCCTATATATAAGGTTATTTTCATAAGCAAACAAAGATAATTTTAATTATTTCCTTCTTATTTGGATGCCTTTTATTTCTTTTTATTGACTAATTGCTCTGTCTAGGACTTCCAGTACTATATCAAATGTAAGTAATGAGAATGGGTATCTTTGTCTTAGTCCTGATCTTAGAGAAAAAGCTTTCAACTTTTTACCATTGAATAGGATATAAGCTCTGGATTTGTCATATATGCCCTTTTTTATGTTGAGGTATATTTCTTCCATACCTAATTTGTTGAGAATTTTTAACACAAAAGCTTGTTGAAGTTTTTCAAATGCTTTTTCTGCATCTCTTGAGATGATCATATGATTTTTATCTTTCATTCTGTTAATGTGATATAAGATGATCATAAGACTTTTATCCTTCATTCAGTTCATGCGTTATGTCACATTGATTGATTTATATATGTTGAAACATCCTTGCATACCAGGAATAAATCCCACTTGATCAACTTGATCGTGGTGAATGATTCTTTTAATGTGTTATTGAATTCAATTTTTGAGTATTTTGTTCAAGATTTTTTGCATCTACATTCATCAGAGGAATTGGTCTATAACTTTCTTTGCTTATAGTGTCCTTATCTGGCTTTGGTATCAGTATAATGTTGGTCTTGTAAAATGAGTTTGGAAATATTCTCTCCTCTTCAGTTTTGTGGAAGAATTTGAGAAGGATTGCTGTTATTCTTTACATTTTTGGTAGAATCCACCAGTGAAGCCATCGGGTCCTGGACTTTTCTTTGTTGAGAGGTTTTGAATTATTAATTCAATCTCCTTACTCATGATTGGTCTATTCAGGTTTTTTTTTTTTTTTTTTTTTTTTTTTTTTAAACTGGGTCTCAGGATTATTGCTCAGGCTGGAGTGTAGCAGTGCAGTTGTGGCTCACTGAAGCCTTGATGTCCAGGGCTCAGGTGATTCTCCCACCTCAGCCTCCTAAGTAGCTGGGACTACAGGTGTGCACCACTACATCCAGTTTTTTTTTTTTTTTTTTTTTTTTTTTTTTTTTTATTTTTAGAGACAGGGTTTTTTCCATGCTGCCCAGATTGGTCTCAAACTCCTGAACTCAAGCTATCCACCCACCTCGGCCCCCAAAGTGCTGGGATTACAGACATGAGCCACCGCGCCCAGTCTCTATTTCTTCTTTGTTGAGTCTTTGTAGGTTGTATGCTTCTAGAAATTTATTCATTTCCTCTAGGTCATCCAATTTATTGGTATATAATTGTTCACAGTAGTCCCTTATAATCTTATGTATTTTTGTGGTATCAATTGGAATGTCTCCTTTTTCGTTTCTGTTACGTAGTTGAGTCTTCTTTCTGTTTTTTTTTGTTTGTTTGTTTTTTAGTCTAGCTAAAGATGTGTCAGTTTTGCTTATCTTTTCAAGAAACCAGCTCTTAAGTTTTGTTGCTATTTTCTATTGTTTTTTAAAAATCTCTGCTTTATTTTTCTCTGATCTTTATTATTTCCTTCCTTCTGTTGACTTTGGGCTTAGTTTATTCATCTGTTTTTAGTTCCTGATGTATAAAGTTAGGTTGTTTATTTGAGATTATTTTTTTCTTAATGTAGGTGTTTATTGCTATAATGTTTCCTCTTAGAATTGCTTTTGCTGTGTCCCATAAATTTTGGTATGTTGTTTCCATTTTCATTTGTCTTAAGACTTTTTTTTTATTCTTTTTGATTTCTTCTTTTACCCATTGGTTTCAGGAGTTTGTGTTTAATTTTTCACATATTTGCAAATTATCCAATTGTTCCCTGTTACTAATTTCTATTTTCATCAGAAAAGGCACTTGACATGATTTTAATCTTCTTACATTTTCTGAGACTTGTTTTGTGGCTTCACTTGATTTATCCTGAAGAATATTTCATGTGAACTTGAAAAAAATGCATATTCTGTTGCTTTTGGGTGGAATGTCATACTCAAAGGTGAAAAGTTCAAAGCTTTCCTCTAAAGTCAGAGTAAGACAAGGATGCCAATTTTGTCACTTCTATTCAACATAGTACTAAAAGTCATAGTCCAAGCCACTAGTAGAGAAAAAGAAATAAAGGCATCCACATAAAAAAATTAAAATTATCTTTATTTGCATATAACATGATCTTATACATAAAAAATTGTAAAGACTCCACCAAAAAACTTTTAGAACTAATAAACAAATTTAGTAAATTTGCAGGATACATATGTCTATTAGGTTCATTTGATATATATGTCATTCAGGTCAGCTGTTTCCTCATTGATTTTCTATCTGTATCATCTATCTATCGTTAAAAGTGGGGTGTTGAAGTCCCCTACTATTATTATCTTACTGTCTATTTCTCCTTTCAGTTCTGCTAATATTTGCTTTATATGCTTAGGTGCTTCAGTGTTGGGTATGTATATATTTACAATTGTTAATTTCTCCTGATGAATTGACCCCTTTATAATCACTTCTGTGTCTCTTGTGACAATTTTTGATTTAAAGTCTATCTGTATAACATAACTGCTCTTGTTCTCTTTTCGTTACCATTTGCATAGAATCTTTTCTCAGTCCTTTACTTTCAGCCTTTGTGTGTCCTTAGAGCTAAAGTGAGTCTCTTATAGGTAGCGTATAGTTGGATCTTATTGTTTTTAAATTCATTCAGCCATTCTATGTCTTTTGATTGGATAATGTAACACATTTATGCTCAAAGTATACTGTTTCCATTTTGTTAATTGTTTTCTTACTATTTTGTAGTTTTTTTGTCCTGTTATTCCTCTCTTTCTGGTCTTCCTTTCTGATTTGATAAATTTTTTGTAATGGTATGCTTTGAGTTGTTTCTCTTTATCTTTTGTGTTTCTACTACAGGCTTTTTCCTTTGTGCTTACCATAAAGGTTACATAAAACATCTTATAGTTATAACAATCTGTTTTAAACTCATAACAACTTAACTTCAACTACATATAAAAAATCTACATGTTAACTTTTCCTCCTTCCACATTTTATGTTATTGAGGTCACAATTTACATCTTTTTATATAGTGTATTCGTTAACAAACTATTGTAGCTATAGTTTTTTTTGTGACTTTGTCTTTTAGTTTTTATACTAGAGTTAGAAGGGATTTATATACTACCATTACCATATCAGAGTGTTATGAATTTGAGTATATTCTTATCTTTACAGTGAGTATTATACTTTTATATGCTTTCGTGTTGTTTGTTAGAATCCTTTTGTTTCAACTTTAAGAACTCTCTTTAACATTTCTCATAAAGCAGGTCTAGTGTTAACAAACCACATCAACTTTTGTTTGTCTGAGAAAGTCCTTATCGTTCCTTTATTTCTGAAGGACAGCTTTGCTGGGTATTCATTTTTTTTCTTTCACTATTTTAATATATATTATTCCAATTTCTCCTGGATGCAAGGTTTCAGCTGCAAAATCCACTGATAATCTTATGAGGGCTTTCCTTTTATGTGATGAGTAACTTTTCTCTTAGTGCTTTCAAAATTGTTTGTCTTTGGGTTTTGAGAATTTGATTATATAATATGTCTTGGCAAAAATTATTTTATGTTTACTTTATTTAAGGTTCTTTGGGCTTCATGGATCTGTATGTTTCTTTCCCTCTTTAGATTTGAAAAGTTTTATACTCATTATAGAAGTTCCTTTCTCTGCTCCTTCTGGAACTTCTATAATGAGTATATTACCATAATTTCCATATTATTTCTTCAATTTTTAAGTTTTTTCCTTATTATTTCTCTGAGTACTTTTGAGTGACTTATCATTGAGTTCATTGATTCTACCTTCTGATTGGTTGAGTCTGAAGTTGAAGCTCTACGTGGAATTTTTAAGTTCATTCATTGTGTTCTTCAGCTCCAGAATTTCTATTCTTTTTAATGGTTCCTATATTTTTGTTGAATTTTTAATTTTGTTTATGTATTACTCTTCTGGCTTCATGTAGTTGTCTACCTGTATTCTCTTATAGCTCACTGAAATTTTTTGAGATGATTATTTTGAATTATTTGTTAGGCAGTTCATACATCTCTATTTTTTAAGGGTTGATTACTGGTGCTTAATTTTGTTCCTTTGATAGGGTCATGTTTCTCTGATTATTTGTGGTGCTTATAGCCTCATACTGGTGCCTGTACATTTGAAGAAGTAGTAACCTTTTTCATTCTTGACAGACCGATTTTGGCAGGGAAAACCCTTCACCAGTCAGCACTTCCAGAGATTCAGGGTTCATATGTGAGCTTGCTGCTGAAGTCCTTGTGCATGTTGGTCTGGTACCTAGGTCCACGGGGTCTGACCTGTTACCTGAGTCTGTGGGGTTGTGCCTATAGAGCTTGGGTCCATGGGTATAGGCCTGGGTTCTGGGTCCATGAAGTCTGGTATGGCACTGGGAACTCTTGATGTGGGCCTGATGACTGTTCCATGGAACAGGCCTGGAACCTGAGTCTATGTGGGTGGCTCTGGGAGCTGGGGCCATGAGGGCCAGCCTGGCATTGGGGTTTGCCTGGGGCCTCGCTGGGGCTGCAGGGACCAGCCAGGTGCTGAAGTGAGTTTGGATCCTGGGCTGCAGGGGGTGGCCCGGTACTGAGCTGGGCCTGGAGACTGGAGCCATGGATACTGACTTCATGCTATGGTTCACTGTGGTGGGCCTGGAGACTGGAGCCATGGATACTGACTTCATGCTACGGTTCACTGTGGTCGGCCTGGTGCTGAGTCCATGAAGACAGGCCCAGAGCCTGAGTCTATAGTGACCAGTGTGGAGCCTGGGGCAGCCATAAATGGCCTGGTTCTGGGGAAGGCCTGGAGCCTATGTTCATAGGAGCCATGGAGGTTGGAGCCGTTGGGTCTTAGAGACATAGTGGACAGCCTGGAGCTTGGGTTTACGGGGACTGTCCTGTAGCCTATGGCTATAGGAACCTGCCTGGGTGCTGAGTTCACTGAATTGTGCCTGGCATTGGAGTCCATGAAGTCAGGTGTTAACTTTACTGTCTTTCCCCCACATATATAGTATCTCTTTCCATGTTGCACTGCCCAGGTTTGGGGGCAGGGTAGTGCAGATAATATGAAACTTTCTTTTCTATTCTCTTTAATGCACCTTTTCTTATTTCTCTGCTCCACAAAGGTGCTATAACCTCTCATCTGGATTCCTTGTCTCTTATGAAGATATTTTCATTCACAGATGGTTGTTCAAATTGATGTTTCTGTGAAGGGATAAATACTGAAAACTTCTATGTTGCCATTTTGCTCATGTCATTCTCCTCTGTTAACTTAAAAATATTTTTTGCTGCACTTCTTGAATAACACATTGTTGAAAATTATCAGACTCTTGGCTTGGTTGTTGAAGTTCCTCATTTAGAGCAAGTTCCTCTTATGTTCTCTGTAGATACACTATAGTTGTAAAATGTTTGTAGAGATAGTATTTTGTGTGTAGAATTAAGGACAAATTAAACACAAATGTTTAGTGGGCAGTATTAGTAAGAAGATCTATTGCATTAGAAAAGGGAGAAGTATCAAGTTTATTTAGGAGAAATAAAATGAGTTGAGAAAATTTAAGGGAAAATGTATAGTCCAATGAGACCTTGTGGAGAAAAACAAAATAACAAGAAAGACATGGAAGAATATTTACATTCTTGAAACAACAAGAGTGAGGAAAGCCAAGAGCACAGTTGGAGTTGTACCAGATCAAGCAGAAGTTCCGCTGGAGCCTGAACTGAGAATGTGCCATTCCTAGTTACCTTGATAACAGCCCCACTTTCTGTTAATAATACTCTAATGAGAAAAATCTTGCAAAAATAGTCAGAAAAGGCAGAGTCAAATATGGTTCAATGTGTTCCACCTTAGTAGAAAGTCTCAGGAGGAGTTTGGGGAGGATGGTGCTGCAGGCAATGGATGAGATAATGATGAGAAAATTTTCAGCTCTGTATAAAAAGGCAAGTGAAATACATGCTTGTGAATTTCTGGGTGCTTTGCCATGTTGTATTTCCTGATAAATTTTATCCCAGTTAATATGAAGAATAAACTCTGATTATTATGGTTATCACTTGCTGGGTGTCTATTATTTTTCAGAAACTGTTTCAGGAACTTTATATAAAGTTCCTCATTTAATTACACATTTCCAAACTGCAAATGAATTAGTTATTATTATGATCATTTTATAGATGAAGAAAATGAGACTCAGAGCAATTAATAAGTTGCCCAAAGTCAGATAGCAAGTAAGTACCAGAAATAAAATCCAGATTAATCTAATTCCCATACCCTTGCTCTTTCAATTATGTTTCAGAATTGATCACAAAAAGAACCACTCTGTGTGCTTAGGATGATTTACTACCTACTAAATTTAACCATGGGGCAATCTAATAAACTGGGTAGAATATATGGTTAAGATAAAATTTGAGAAGAAAAGATTAAATGAAAATAGTTGGTACATACCAATGGTCAGAATATTCTGTCAGTATTCTAGAAATTTATGTAAGAATAAACTGTATGCTGACAAAATTTTATTACATTAAAAAATTCACATTCTTCATACACAAGTCTTGTAAATAGCTACTGTTAAAGAAAGGATATTTACCTAGAAAAATCTGGGGTGGTCAACCAGTATATAACCATTCCTGGGGTGAAATGTCCCTTTCATCTTAGGCCTCTGGCCAATTTATCCAAGGGGTAGATACCTGACTTTAAAATATTCTCTTTTATAGGCAATTACAACCTGCAAGGGAATATACAGAGGTCACAGTGTAGTAGAGTTGAGTTATATTAACAGCAATTCTTTGGAGAGAAAAAAACCACCTTATACTACCATGCTCAAAGGCAAAGATTAACAGCAACATTATATAAGTTGAAACACTAAGGGCCTAGACCAGTTAGGAATGCATTATTGGGTAACTTCACTGGGCAAATAATTCTGAGTAGCTGAGAGCTGGCTAATGGTAAGAATAACGTGGAAGTCATAAATACTAGCTATAACCTTGCTATAGTCCGAATGTTTGTGTGCCCCCAAATTCATATGCTGAAACCGAATCACCAATATCATGGTTTTAGGAGGTGGGGCCTTTGGGGAGTGCTTAGGTCATGCAGTCAGGGCCCTCAAAAGTGGGATTAATGCTTTATAAAAAAGACCCCAGATAGTTAACTCTTTCCTTCCACCACATGAGGACAGTGAGAAGGTACAATCTATGAACCAGAAAGCAGATCCTCTCCAGGCACCGAATCTGCTGTCACCATGAGCTTGTACTTCCCAGTCTCCAGAACCATGAGAAATAAATTTCTATTGTTTATAAGCTATTGAGTTTATGGCGTTTTGTTGTAGCAACCTAAATGGACTACAATAAACCTCATGACCAGTTTCAGCAGCAAATACAAAAATATACACTTGTATTTCTTTGCATACTAAACCTATACTAGGTCTATAGTTATGTTAGTATTGATTCCCTAACTTTTTTCCCCTTCATAGGCTGTGTAGTTACAGAATGCCCAAATGAAATTATTACAAATCTATAATACAAATGGATATCATCCAGGGAGTCTGATTTCAAAAAAATGTGGTATCATGACATCGTACCTTGTTTAATAGCTGGGCATGAATTTAGGTCATTTCCTATTTTAGAAGAAGATGAGAGTGTTAGTTATTATATATGGATTAATTACTTTTAGTTGAATTGAGGCATTTATGGATATATGGAGAAAAATATATATGTATTGGGTATAGAGAGGTGAAAGAGAGAGAAGAGAGAGAAAGAGAGAGAGAGTGTGTGTGTGTGTGTGTGTATGTTTGTGTGTGTGTACACAACCACGGCAGCCAACAGATGGAATGTAGGAGACACAAATTGCGACAGTTGCTCAGCTCCGTGTAGTTTCCCCAAGGATAAGCCTACATGTTCTACTCTGTCCCCTGGACATAGCTATATGTTCTCAAAATAGAGATATCTGACCCAAGTTGTTTCAGTTAGATTAACTCTTCTAATAATTAGAAAACCTGAATTGAGATACATAGAAACAGAGAGTGTTAGAGTTGCATGAAGCTAGGCAATGCTATAGAAAGCATGTTTCCATTCCCCAGCTTCTGGAGGTCTTGGAACTTCTGTGTTTCAGTTCTTCCCATAGCTTAATTGTTCAGTCCTTCCTTTATTCCTTTATTCCATGCTATTCTCCAAATCTTCTTTGTAATACATGCTTTGCTTCATGTTTATAAGAATGGGAAAAAATAAGGCATATAATCTAATTTTAAAATTAAGTAGAACAGAGATGGCTAATAAAAATGCATATATTTGTTTAGGGGCTGTGCTCATATATCACAGAAATAAGAGGGAGATATACTATGGTTATATTTCAGATGCAACTAATCTGATATCAGCCTTCTGAAATTGATTCTTTCTTTATCTTCCACATCACTCATGAACTTCCTTCTCTGAAACACCAGTTATTTAACTTGATTCTTCTTTATATAATTAAATATTGATTTTGGCAATAACTAAAAGAAAAATATAATAGAAAGTGCTACACAAATAGGGAATTCATTTTTTTTTAATGGGACAAGAGATACAGAGGTAGCTCTCGGGAGACAGCTCACTGATATCATTGAAACCCAAGCATTTTCTTTCTTTCTTCTTCAGTGTCCCAAGCATGTGGGCTTTCTTTCTCCTGATTGTAAAATGGTTGTTGGAATTCTAGGCATCAAGCCAGGATGACAGACAGAAGAATAAAACAGAAGGGGTGGCACCAACAGCTTTCTGTGGATGTCACAATGACTATAACTGTTGTACGGTCACCTCTGGCTATAAGGAAGGCTGGAAAATCAATTTTTTTGTGAAGTAGAAAAAACAAGAAGCAATAGGGTTGACATAGGTGCTGAGTGAATCAACTAACAGTATCTTCCATAGCTTCTAGAATAATCAATCTTAATGAATTTTCTTAGGTATGATGATATTTAGAAATAGAAGTTAAAGAAAGCTCCTTAGTACAGTTTGCTGGTTTCCTGGACAGAAGTACAACTTTATGCTGAAGTCTACGTTCACTCATACCTGTTGCTAATAGACTTAGTTCCTAAATCTGTATCACTTATCCACTCAGCATGTGTGTGCATGTGCCTGTGTGTGTATTCCATCTTTCATTTTTATTTTTTAAATTGAGACAGAGTCTCACTCTGTCGCCTAGGCTGGAGTGCAGTGATGCGATCTCAGCTCACTGCAACCTCTGCCTCCTGGGTTCAAGCGATTCTCCCACCTCAACCTCCTGAGTAGCTGGGACTACAGGTGTGTACTGACAAGCCCTGCTAATTTTTTCTTTTTTAGATGGGGTTTCCCCATGTTGGCCAGGCTGGTCTCAAACAACTGCCCTCAGGTGATCTGCCTGCTGTGGCCTCCCAAAGTGCTGGGACTACAGG
Source organism: Macaca thibetana thibetana (assembly GCF_024542745.1). Classification (NCBI taxonomy): domain Eukaryota; kingdom Metazoa; phylum Chordata; class Mammalia; order Primates; family Cercopithecidae; genus Macaca; species Macaca thibetana. The sequence continues at coordinate 95,346,690 of NC_065587.1, forward strand.
CATGAGCCACTGTGGCCTGGCCCTGTAATTCCATGTTTTTAATGAGCAAAATATGTACATCAAAAAGAATCCAGATATACAAAAGTTTTTCTCTTATCCTTGTTCCTTACTCATTCATTAACCTGTCTCAATGCCATCAGTGTTTTCAACTTACTGGGTATTCTTCCAGAGAGAGCTTATATATTCATATGAATTGCACAATCCTCTCTTAAAACCACTGGTTCCATCTTTGCACACTTCACAAGCAAGTGACTATGCCAATGTCTTCACCAAGGGAAGAAAAAGGGGGAAACCAATCTTCATTCAACTATTATGTGCCAGCTGCCTCAATACATCCTATCTCATTTAATCTTCATTCAACTATTATGTGCCAGCTGCCTCAATACATCCTATCTCATTTAATCTTCATAATGCCTCTCTGAAGTTGATACCTGCATGTTCAGCATGGTAATCTGAGGGTCAGAATATGTCTCAGTCCATTCACATTGCTGTAAAAAAAAGTCTTAGATCAAGTAACTTATGAAGAGTAGAGGCCTATTTTTCATAGCCCGGAGGCTAGGAAGTCCAAGATCAGGGGACTAGCAGATTTGGTGTCTGGTGAAGGCTGGCTCTCTGCTTCACAGATTGTACCTCTTGCTGTATTCTCACAAGGTGAAAGGATGGAAAGAGCAAACTCACTCCCTCAAGCCCTTTCATAAGGGCACTAATCCTATCTATGAGGGTGGAACCCTTACAGACCAATCACTTCCCAAAGGTCCCATATCTTAATACCACCATCTTGAGGTTTAAGTTCTACCATGAGTTTTGGAGGGACACAAACATTCAAACCATAGCAGGGTAGTTAGATGACACATATTAGGCCAAAGAGCTAATCAAGGTTTGAAAGTGGAATTTAAATCTATGTGCTTTGGTTTGCCTGCCTCTGAAACATCTATTTTTTTTTTTTTAAAAGAAAATGATGTTTATTTGGAAATAGAACATTGCAATGGGAATACACATGCCATCGTAAACTATGTGTGTATTCGGGGAGGTAAAAGAAGACACAGGTGTTTTTGTTTGTTTGTTAGTTTTTTGAGACAGAGTCTGTTTCACACTGTTACCTGGGCTGGTGTGCAGTGGTGCAATCTCAGCTCACTGCTACCTCCGCCTCCCAGGTTCAAGCAGTTCTCCTGCCTCAGCCTCCCAAGTAGCTAGGATTACAGGCACCCACCACCATGCCTGGCTAATTTTGTGTGTGTGTGTGTGTGTGTGTGTGTGTGTGTGTATTTTTAGTAGAGATGGGGTTTCACTATGTTGGCCAGGCTTGGTCTCAAACTCCTGACCTCGTTATCCACCCACCTTGGCCTCCCAAAGTGCTAGGATTACAAGAAGACACATGTTTTTTTAAAGGAAAAAAAGAAAGATTACATAGTTTTTTTAAAAGAAATAGCCTTGGCTACAGAGATGAGTAGCAAGGGTTATGGCAATCTGAAGTTGAACAGGCGGTTACTGGGCAGATAAAGCATCTATTTGCTGAGTTCTATAGTTCTATTCATGTGTATCTGAGCCCTTGATGCAGCAGGTTTCTGCTGGATGATTGGCTCTTTCTGCCACAGTGGACTACTACACAGGTCTTCCTCCTCTGCTGCTCTGTCTTCTAGCTGATTCTTTTTTTTTTTTTTTTATTGCTATACTTTAAGTTCTAGGGTACATGTGCATAACGTGCAGGTTTATTACATATGTATACTTATGCCATGTTGGCGTGCTGCACCCATCAACTCATCAGCACCCATCAACTCGTCATTTACATCAGATATACCCCCAATGCAATCGCTCCCCCTCCCCCTCCCCATGATAGGCCCCGGTGTATGATGTTCCCCTTCCTGAGTCCAAGTGATCTCATTGTTCAGTTCCCACCTATGAGTGAGAACATGCGGTGTTTGGTTTTCTGTTCTTGCGATAGTTTGCTGAGAATGATGGTTTCCAGCTGCATCTATGTCCCTACAAAGGACACAAACTCATCCTTTTTTATGGCTGCATAGTATTCCATGGTGTATATGTGCCACATTTTCTTATGCTCAAGGTTGTGAAAGCTTGGCCTCTTTCCTTGTGGCACTTAGAGCAATGATTTGAAGTGAGTTGATTGTCAATAAATGTCCATTAATTAAATTACTTGGCACTCCCCCTGACCTCAGCCTAGAGCCCTTGCTATTGCTTCCTCTGCTCCTAACACTCCTGCAGCTTTGCTCAATTGCTTTTCTTTTAGGATTTATCCTTTTACCATACTTATCTCTCTAGAGACTTGTTTCTTGATGTGTGGACCGTGGACCAACAGCATCAACATCACCTAGGAGCTTATTAGAAATACAGATTCTCAGGCCCCACCCTAGACCTACCAGACCAGAATCTATTTTCACAACATCATCTGGTGGTTACTATGCATATTAATGTTTGAAAAACACTGTTCTAGATATGCCCACAGGTCAAGTGTAGTCAGCTGCCTGTGGTCACATTTGAAATAGTTTTATGAGTACCTATACAATATACATAATATATCCTATGCTCCTGAAAAACCTAGGAAACTTACTATATGTTCATTAAGAACAAATTTGCTGACCTCTGCTGTAGAATCTATGCGTTACTGTACTTGAATTTGGGGTGGATATTTAATCTTGCTTTTACCCATGTACCATGGGCATGGAGTTGAGTGCTGATTCTGCCACGCTTCTTCTTCTGTGTACTTCTGGTGTTTTGTACATTCACATTCATGACTTCACATTATGATTTACATTTTGTTTGTATGTTTACAGGTATGGCTCTCTACTAGGCAGAAAGCTCCTTGAAGACAGATGAGGCCAGGCTCCCTAGAAGCAGAGCCTGGAAATTGTTGTTGAGTGAGTCATTGAAGGAGTGCTCTCAGGGAGAACCTGGAAGGAAAGGAGGAAAGCAGGACAGGCTAGAGCAAGAAGCTAAGCAAAGATGTTGCGGCTGCACTGGAGTCTAACTTCACTGTGATTTTTGGGGGTACTCTGAAATGTAAATAACACTGTAGACTTACCCCACCTTGAGGCAAGGGGCTAAGCTTTTTGTACCACGTCATTGTCCTGGGCTGGCCATGGAGGAAGGCATGACCTCACAGGCTTTTCTGGATGAGGCTGCTTCCCTTGGCTGAACCCACCTGTGAGCCTTTGGCAGCCTCTATTCAAGCAGCTGGGGTGGGGGAGAGTGAGTTCCGTTGTGGCTTTTTATTTTAATCTCTGTATCCTTGGTTTCTAGTACAGTTTCTGGCACTCAGTAAGCATGCAATAAATCTTTGCTACATGGGTGAGTCTCTTCCTAATATAATACTTACTCACTTGTCAATTAAAATAGACAGTACCATTGTCTTTGTTTATGTTCATGCAATTAATAAAGCAAATATTCTTCTGACTAGTTAAACAAGACTAAATGAGATCATCCAGATGAAGGTAACTAGCAAACTGCCTGACATATAATAGGCAACAATAAATGTTAATTTCCCCTTGAGATTAAATAGGCTATATATATTTTATTAGGAAGAGTGTTTCCTGTTTATGGCTTATAACAAATTTTAATGAATCAAGAGAGATTTCTGCTCTTATTATCTGTGTAATCTCTACTTGAGGTAGAGACCTCTACTTGAGTAGTCTACCTCAGCTGTGAAGAGGTATAATGATGGTATAATCTGAGATGTTGTACTAACAGTATATTAGAGAGTGAAGGAAGTATCAGAGAAAAATATGGTTAGCTGTTAAAATCATCTACAAAAAAAAAAAAAAAAATGATTGCTGCCAGGTATTCAGTGCCTAATTATAGGACAGGCACTGTCCTAGGAGCTTTATGTACTTTATTATCAGTCCCCCAAACAACCCTATAAGGTGGGTGCTATAATAGGTTGGTACACAATAGGTAGACAAATTAGGATATTAGCAAAACAAGGGCACCAATATGTATATATTTTTTGATGTTTTTAAAATAGCATTAAAATAGTCATTCTGTTAAAAATCAGAATTTTATGGATTTTTTACATTTATTATTTTTTAAAATTTGAATTACATAAGGGATTACTACCACCTTTCTAGTGCAGATGATTTCTATAAGTTTTAATTTCATACCCTTTTACCCCTGTGTATTAATTAACCCATTTTCAGAACTGAGGAACCTGCAACTCAGAAAGGTTAGATAGCCACTGGCTCCATCAAGAGTCAGGAAGCTGGTGACAAAGAAATTGGAGGGCTGGAGGGTAAAAGCAGGAGAAGGTAATACTCAGAGGAGAAGGACACTAGAGAAGTCAGTCCTGAATCCACCAATGAGGTACCGCTGCAACTATGTCTGGAATTGGCTCAGGCTGGCAGATTCCAGAATGACCCAGATGAAACCGCTTTAGCAATCTCCAGCAACTGCCATTCTGTCAGAGTCAGAAGCAGAAATCTCTTTTTCCAGTCTTCTTATCTCTTGCCAGTGCCTCCTGTTGATAGAATCGACCAGGAAGTAAACAGGCGAGGGAGTCTCAGAAATGGAGTTTGCACATACCTAGCCTAGTAGAGGAGAATAGAGAAGTTGGGTATGGGTTAGAGAGATGACATGCAAATAACCAGGAGACCTATACAGCTGGAATGTGGTATGGCCAGGCTATTTCTCTGTAGAATGCATATATTTTACAACAAAGCTGTACTAGTGAGCTAATCTACGCACTTCACTTGAAAATTCATGTTTGAGTTAATTTAACTTACTTTACTTGAAATTTCATGTTTCTTAGGATTGAAAACTAGTCATTTGTCCTCTGGTTTTGGCTTTTTATTCAGCTTTGAATATGATCTTTCAAAACAGAGAAGAAATTTTCTCATATTGGTGACTTTATTAATATTGGCATTGGTGCCCGTGGGTTGAAATCTCAGCATTTTGGAACCCTGCTGGGACGTTCTGCTTCTACTCGTTATGACATTTTCTCATCCCCCAGAGATAGCAGGTTTGAAACTGAAATAGAAATTTATATTCCTACTTACAATATCCAAGTTATTTGGTAGCAATTCTTAAAGTGTGTCTAGAACCAAATGGCATTGAATTTTTCCATTACTGATACCCTTTTAATCATGATAATTTATGGAACACCACTGAATTAGGTAGTGGGGATGCTAGATTAGACAAGATAAAATTCCTGTTAATGGGAAGCTCATACCACAATATTTTACCCAAGCTGAGATAGTTTCTATTAGTTCCCTAGCAAGCACTTTTTTTTTCATAGAGAAAAATGTAAACTTAGGTTGCACAGTTTCTTTTCTTTTTAAAGATACCTATTCTCCATTTTAATCTAAGGAATTCAATACAGAGGAGGGACATTAAAGAGGGTAAATTTTGTATCCTACTATATTCCTGCAATGCTCACTAGTTTAGCTGGATAGTCCTGTTTCATAACATTGGTCCTCTATTTCTTGCTGGAGTAATAATGGCTGAGAAGTAACTGTTGTCTAATGAAGAAGGACATACAGGAATACTGTGACCTGGCCTCATTTTGTTTTTGCTGGCACACAAAGATTATGGGTGTGACAAGCAGCAAATTATAAGGGAGAGTGATTCCATAGCTCCAGATCGTAGAATATTCTCCAGCAAGAAAGTATTGGACATGACCAACTGCGAGGCACTTTTCTCTATTTTACATCCCTTATTTAAAAAATAATGCTACTCATTACCTACGAAATCAATCAAGAATCCATGGCATGACATTTAAGGCCATTAAACAAAATTCCTGTTAATGGGAAGCTCATACCCTAATATTTTACCCAAGCTGATATCGTTTCTATTAGTTCCCTAGCAAGTCACGTTCTTCCTCCAATCTTGTCTACCTTTAACAACTGATTCCTATGACCAAGTTCCAGCTTCCAGCTGTTTGTTAAGCAAAACAATCTTTTTAATAAAAACAAAACCTTATACAGAGCTTCAAAAATATACAGAAAAATGCAAAATTGGTCCGGTTAAGAATGGTGGAGGATTCAGAATTCGAATGCCTTGTCTTCTTTGTGCTTTGGCCACACAGGCACTTATTCCAAATTCCAGACTGTTCTGACTAGTCTCAGTGTTTCATTTTTGTCTATTTCTTTGACTTTGTCTATGGATTTTTGTTGTTGTTTTTGCTTGGAATGATCTTCTCTAGCATCTTGTGTGCAAATCCATCTCCAATCTAAATTCTTTGTCTTCCAGGAAGCTCTTCATAATTTACTCCACTTGAAGCCAAGCTAGACCTCCTCTGTGTTTCCAGTGGTAGTATTCAGGGAAGATTGTTGTACTGTATTGTGAACCATCTTGAAGTCAGGGACTTCCTGTCTATCTCTGTACCATCATGTTTTGGACTATTAGGTACACAACGATTTTACCTACTTTTTCAAAGAGAACAACATTTACCCTGATATAGGTTTTTGGTGGTTTCTCTCTGGATACAGGTGAAGATTTTCCAAATTTATTTCCATATTTCTACCACATGGTGTTATTTTTATTTTCCCTTGAGGCTCCACTCAAATGCTACACCACAAATAAAATATTTCTTGAATCTTCCCAGATGAAAGTAATGTCAACTTCCACTGAATGCTCTAAAACACACTTTCTATCCCTCTCTGCATTTTCTAGCTTCTGTTATACAGCCATATACATGTCTTATATTCCACCCAATATTGCAAGTTACTTAAGAAAAGGTCTATGTTAAAGAACTATAAGAGTATCTAATCTACAGTGAAATCAAACATGGCTTCAAACCCAGGTTTCAAATCTGGGTAACACTGAGCAAAAGACTTGACCTCTCTTTGAATCTCAGTCTTCTCACTGTGAAATGAGGCTAACAATGTCTCCTTCAGAGATTTTTTTTGGTGAAGATTAAATTCAACAAGATTAAAGTATCTTACAAACCTTGAGCATTCAAAATATAAATTCCATCTCCCAGATTAATTTTGAGACTTTCCTGGAAACTAGTATCGTCTCTTGTATGAAGTGTATGCTAATTAATGTTTATTTGCATGTTGAATTGATTAGGCCAGAGAAATTACTATTCTAGTATATAGTAATGAAAGTTATGTAGAAAAAAATTGTTCTGTTGATAAGAAGTTTGGGAAGTGCTGAATTTTATTTGAATAATTTTTTTTAAAAGGAATTAAACATTTGTTTAGTTTTTAAAGTGAATTATTTGACTCTTTCCTCACAGAGAATCTCACAGGGCAAGTGCTCTTTGCAACAGAGGTTGGGTAATACACAAACAAGGTACTGGCCCTAAAGGACGTGGAAGGATAGCTTGTGTCTAGGCTGGCAGGCTGTACAGACTCCAAAGCTTGGTATTACCAAGGTAGATTCACCAAGGCCCACAGTCTAATCTTATAGGCTCTTAAAGTTGGCTTGTCTTCCAAATGTGGATTGGAAGCCCACAGAGTGCTCTTGTATAATAGCATTCATCCCAATCATGTTAAAGAAGTTACTGTACATAGATGGCTTAGAAGAGTGCCTGGCACTGAAGATTTACATACCCTTTTAACGTGCACATTTTGTTCTCGTCATTCACTAGATTGTGCATTTTCTTTACTTTTTTTGTGCATTAGGAAATAGAAATTCAATTCAATTCAACATGCAAATAAAAATTAATTGAGCATATACTTCATACAAGGAACTGTACCAGGTTCTAGGGAAGTCTCAACATTAATCTGGGGAATGGGAAATTGAGTTTCAATTTCCTAATATGGGTTCCTCTCGTGGACTGACTCACATTAACCAAGCTTAGAGACTGATAAATAAACATCAATGTGAATTTGTTAATTTGCCATGAACACTCTTATTTCCAGTAGAATACACAGATGAACTGGCCTGATTACATAATTTCTCCACCCATCTCCACGATGGGCTGATGCACAGAAAAGTCAAATTATAATTAGAAGACTTTGTGATAAGTCTGAATTAGGAAAGTAGGAAATTACTTAATTGATCTTTAAGAGATGTGCCTCATCTAAGCCCTCCATCCTTTCCTTCCTTTCTTCTCTTTTCCTCATCTATCCATCCAACAAATACTTCTGGAAAACCAGCTCGATGAGGCAGTATAGCAGAGATCTGGGAAAGACTACCTATTTTTCAAATGACAAATGATCTGTTTGCTAGCCACGTGACCTCAGGGAAGTTATTTAACGTCTTAATATTGCAGAATCCTCTTGTGTAATAGCACTCGTCTCAACCAGGTTAAAGAAGTTGCTGTATGTAGATAGCTTAGAAGAGTGCCTGGCACTGATGATTTACATATCTCTTTAACACACAACTTTCGTCTTCTCATTCACTAGGTTGTGCATTTTTCTTACTTTTTTAATGAACTGCAAAGTTGAATTTCAAAATGATTAATTACTTTGCCCTAGGTCATATGGGGTTAGTAAGTGGCTGAGCTTGAACAGGACCAAAAAGTAAATACACTGTTTATTTTAGAAAATCATGGATTTTGGTACTCTAGGGGAAAAAAAAAATAAAACCTAATAGTTATGCAGACTCTCATTTCTCTTTAAAAAATTCTAAGCCTTAAGAGATACAGAGTGGACCCTAGTTTCTTTCTATATCATCAACTTCTGATTAATTTTTTCATTTTCCATATTTATCTCCTGTAATTTGGAACTTCCTCAAATGATACCCTAATAAATGAGATCAATTTTCTTCTGAAATATGTTTTTAAAAGACATTACAGTCATCTCAGACTCAGTTCTTAGTTATGAAACAGTGTATTTGGCAGTTTCCATTGCTTCTGGTTGTGATCAGATTGAATTTCAGACAGTCATCTTTAAGCTATGCCCTAATTAAGATGAATAGATACTGTCAGATGGCCTGTTTAATCAGTTTCCCATCTGGCATAATTATGTTTATGGGTAGGACCTGCTTTTGCTTGGTTTGGGCAATAGCTAAAACCAATAGAACAAGGCAATCACATCTCCTAAGTTAAGACCAGGGCTCTCTCTTCATCTTTAATCTTAGCTGGGCAATCACATTTTCAAACCTGCAGAATATGCTTAGTGTGTACTTGCACTGCAGGGCCCCATTAGGCTCATGGCATCTGTCTATCCATCTATTCATGCTTACTTTCATTCATTCCATTCCAGTAATTACCCCCTGAACACCTCAGGTGTGCTGAGCTCTCTAGGTCCCAGGTCAAACTATCATGAAAAAGAGATCATTCCTGATCTCAAGAAGCTCTTGGTGTAATGGAAAAAGTCTCAAAAGCATATGGATCTTAAACATGAAGCCTAATGCTATTTATTTATTATTTTAAAATTTTTATTTTTAATTTTTGTGGGTACATAGTAAGTGTATATATTTCAGGGGTACATGAGATATTTTGATACAGGCATACAATGTGTAATAATCACATAAGGGTAAACGGAGTATTCATCACCTCAAGCATTTATCTTTTCTTTGTGTTACAAACAATCCAATTATACAATTTTAGTTATTTCAAAATATACAAAAAATTATTGCTGACTGTAGTCACCAGTTGTGTTACAAAATACTGTATCTTCTTCATTATAGCTAATTATATTTGTGTGCACAATAAATATCTCCACTTCCCCCAACCCCACAACAATTTCTAGCCTCTAGTTACCATCATTCTACTCTCTATCTCCATGAGTTCAATTGTTTTAATTTCTAGCTTCCACAAATAATTTAGAAAAGGCAAAGTATGTCTGTCCCTGGCTTATTTCACTTAACACAGTGACCTCCCCTCCAGTTCCATCTATGTTATTGTAAATGACAGGCTCACATTTTTTTTATGGCTGAATACTACTCCGTTTTGTGTATGTACCACACTTTCTTTATTCATTCACCTGTTGATGGACACTTAAGTTACTTCCAAATCTTGCTTATTGCTAATATCTGCTGCAATAAACACGGGAGTGCAGATATATCTTCAATATACTGATTTCCTTTCTTTTGGGTATATACCTAGCAGTGGATCGCTGGATCATATGGTAGATCTATTTTTAGTTTTTTGAGGAGCTCCCAAACTGTTCTCTATAGTGGTTGTACTAGTTTACATTCCCACTGACAGTGTATGCCGGTTCCCTTTTCTCCCCATCCTCACCAGCATTTACTGCTTGTCTTTTGGATAAAAGTCATTTTAACTGGGGTGAGATGATATCTCATTGTAGTTTTGATTTGCATTTCTATGATAGTCAGTGATGTTGAGAACCTTTTGATATGACTGCTTGCCACTTGTATGTCTTTTCTTGAGATATGGCTATTCAGATTTTTTGTCCATTTTAAAATTGGATTATTAGAATTTTTTTCCTATTGAATTGTTTGAGCTCCTTATATATACTGGTTATTAATTTTTGTCAGATGGAGAGTTTGTGAGTATTTTCTCCCATCTGTGAGTTGTCTCTTCACTTTGTCGACTGTATCCTTTGCTGTGCCAAGCTTTTTAAATTTGATATGATCCCATTTGTTCATTTCTGCTTTGGTTACCTGTGCTTGTGAGGTATTACTCAAGAAATCTTTGCCTAGTTCAATGTCCTAGAGAGTTTTCCCAATGTTTTCTTGTAGTAGACTCATAGATTGAGGTCTTAGTTTTAAGTCTTTAATCCATTGTGATTTGATTTTTGTATGTGGCAAGAGATAGGGATCTAGCTTCATTCTTCTGCATATGGAGATCCAGTTTCTCCAGCATCATTTATTGAAGAGACTGTCTTTTCCCAATATGTGTTCTTGGTACCTTTGTCAAAAATGAGTTCACCGTAAATGTATGTGTATTTTTCTGGGTTCTCTATTCTATTCCATTGGTCTATGTGTCTGTTTTTACGCCAGTACCATGCTATTTTGGTTTCTACAGCTCTGTAGTATAATATGAAGTCAGGTAATGTGATTCTTCATTGTATTCTTTTTCTTTTCTTTCTTTCTTTTCTTTTATTTTTATTATTATTAATTTATTTTTTTTTAATGGAGTCTTGCTCTATCGCCCAGACTAGAGTACAGTGGCACAATCTCGGCTCACTGCAACCTCTACCTTCCCGGTTCAAGTGATTCTCATGCCTCAGCCTCCTGAGTAGGTGGGATTACAGGCACCTGCCACCATGCCCGGCTAATTGTTTTTGTATTTTTAGTAGGGACAGGGTTTCACCATGTTGTCCAGGCTGGTCTTAAACTCCTGACCTCAAGTGATCCTCCCACCTCTACCTCCCAAAGTGCTGGGATTATAGGCATGAGCCACCACCCCCAGCCTCCTCGTTGTATTCTTTTTGCTCAGGATAGCTTTGGTTATTCTGGGTCTTTTGTGGTTCCATATAAATGTTAAGATTTTTTTTCTATTTATGTCAAGAATGTATTTTGAAAGGGACTGCATTGAATCTGTAGATTGCTTTGGGCAGTATAGACATTTTAACAATATTGATTCTTCTAATCCATGAATATAATTTTTTTTCCATTTTTTGTGTTCTTTTCAATTTCCTTCATAAATATTTTACAATTTTCCTGGTAGAGATCTTTCGCTTTATTTAATTTTATTCATAGCTACTTGAGATTACTTTCTTGATTTCTTTTTCAGATTATTTACTGCTGGCATATAAAAATGGTATTCATTTTTTAGTATGTTAATTTTGTGTCCTACAACTTTACTGAATTTGTTTGTCAGTTCTAATAGTTATTTGATAGAGTCTTTAGGTTTTCCCAAATATAAGATTGTATCTTCTGCAAACAAGGATAATTTGACTTCTTCCTTTCCGATTTGGATGCCTTTTATTTCTTTTTCTTGTGTAATTACTCTATCCGGGCTTCCAGTACTATGTTGAATAACAACAGTGACAGTGAGCATCCTTGTCTTGTTCCAAATCTTAGAGAAAAGGCATTCAGTTTTTCCCCCATTCAGTATGATACTGGCTGTGGGTCTGTCATGTTGACTTTTATTCTGTTGAGGTATGTTCCTTCTGTATGCAGTTTTTGTGAGTTTTTATCATGAAGTGATGTTGAATTTTATCAAATGCTTTTTCAGCATCAATTGAAATGATCATAAGTTTTTTATCCTTCATTCTATTGATATGCTATGTCACATTGATTGATTTGCATATGTTGAAATATTCTTGCATCCCGGGGATAAATCCTACTTGGTCATGATGAATGGTCTTTCTAATGTGTTTTTGAATTTGATTCGCTAGTATTTCATTCAGGATTTTTGCATCAGTGTTCACTGGGATATTGACCTGTTGTTTTCTTTTTTTGATGTGTCTTTGTTTTTGGTATCAGGGTCATACTGGCCTCATAGAATGAATTTAGAAGTATTCTCTCCTCCTCTATTTTTCAGAATAGTATGAGTAGGAGTGGTATTAGTTCTTTTTTAAATGTTTGGTAAAATTCAGCAATGAAGCCTTCAGGTCCTGGGCTTTTCTTTGCTGAGATAATTTTTATTATGGCTTTGATTTCATCACTTGTTATTGGTCTGTTCAGGTTTTGGATTTCTTCATGGTTCAATCTTGGTAGGTTATATGTGTCCAGGAATTTATTCATTTCTTCTAGGTTCTCCAATTTACTGGCATGTAATTGCTCGCTCATACAGGCCTCTAAAAATCCTTTGAATTTTTGTCATATTGATTGTAATGTCTCCTTTTTCATCTCTCATTTTATTTATTTGGGTCTTCTATTTTCTTAGTATGGTTAAAGGTTTGTCAGATTTGTTTCTCTTTTCAAAAAAATCAACTTTTTGTTTCATTAATCTTTTGTATTGTTTTCTTCATTTCAATTTCATTTATTTCTGCTTTGTATTTATAATCTCTCTTCTTGTACTAATTTTGGGCTTGATTTGCTCTTGCTTTTCTAGTTCTTTAAGATGCATAGTTAGGTTTTATATTGGAAAATTTTCAAATTTTTTGATGTAGGTGCTTATAGCTATAAACTTTCCCTTAGTAAAGTATACAGCTTGTGCTGTACCCCGTAGACTTTGGTATGTTTTGTTTCCTTTATGGTTTGTTTCAAGAAAATTTTAAAATGTCCTTCTTAATTTCCATGTTCTCAGTGTCCATTCAGGAGCATATGAATTTCCATGTGTTTGTATAGTTTCCAAAATTCCTGTTGTTATTGATTTCTAGTTTTATTCCACTGTGGTTAGAGAAGACACTTGATATCATTTCATTTTTTTATTTTTAAAAAACGTATTTTGTGGCCTAACATATCTTCTATCCGTGAGAATAATCTATGTGCTGAGAAGAAGAATTTATATTCTGTAGCCATTGGATAAAATGTTCACTAAATATCTATTAGGTCCATTTTTGATCTATAGTGTAGATTAAGTTTGATGTTTTTTTGGTTCATTTTCTGTCTGGATGATCTAACCAGTGCTGAAAATGAGTTGTTGAAGTCTCCAGCTGTTATTGTATTGGGGTATATATCTTTCTTTAGCTCTAGTAATATTTGCTTTATATATCTGGGTGCTCCAGTTTTGGGCGCATATACATTTACAATTATATCCTCTTGCTGAATTGACCACGTTATTATATAATGACCTTCTTTGTCTCTTCTTACAGTTTTTGTCTTGAAATCTATTTTGTCTAATGTAAATATAGATGCTCGTGCTTCTTTTTGGTTTCCATTTGCATGGGATGTCTTTTTCTATCCTCTATTTTCAGGCTATGTGTTTCCTTGACTGCTGGGTCTTGTTTTTCTTTTGTTTTTTTGTTTGTTTGTTTGTTTTTTTTTTTTTTTTTTTTTTAAATCCATTCAGCCACTCTGTGTCTTTTGATTAAAGAGCTTAGTTCATTTGATTTTTCCTTTTCTCCTCTCAAGTTCCAGTAGAATGAAAGTTTAGTCCATTTACATTCAAAGTTATTATCAATAATAATAATATTGATTACTCCTGCCACACCCACTCCTCTCTTCTTAAAATCCTTCAGTGGCTCTCCATTGTAGAAAGGATGAAGTTCAGCTCCTTAGTATGGCACAAAAGACTCCCCACAATATGCTTTCTGTCTACCCCTGTAGCTTGATCTTCTGCCACCCCTCAATTTTTGTGCCTTGTACTTGAGCTACACCTATTTACCTGTCCCTGAGCAAGCTTTGTTGAGCTTTGCCTTCTTGCTTTTGCCTGTACCACTTACCCACCCACACCTCCTGACCAGCCATGGTCCTTCACACTATAGTTGAAACTTCACATTTTCCCCCAATTCTCCACTCACAAGCAGAGTTGATCTGCAGACTTGCAGCTACCACTATGTCTAGAATATAAATTTATATAGCACTTGTTACACTCTTATACCTAATGGTTTCTAGGTCTGTTTTGTCTTTCTAATGAACTATAGCTTGTTGAGTGAAGGCATGGTTTATTGTCTTTTTCAACACTATGTCTCCATTTCTTGCTCAGTATGTGTGTGAACCATAAAAGGCACTCTTTATATAATGGTGATGAATATATATCAACTATAGGCCAATATGGAGATTTTTTTTTTCTTTATGAGAAAGCAAATTCTCAGAACTTTGGGAACTAATCATGTACTGGGAATATTGACTTCTCAGCCTATGTTTGCTGTGTTCACCCTGAGACTGAGACCAACATGGGCATGTCTTAAAGATCAGATAAGTAGAACACTAGGTATTTTTAGAAAACAAATTGCATCAAAGGAAGAATTACAAATTTATTCTTAGGAAAACTGGGAAAATCAGAGAGGAAAAGTGATTTTGAGTACAATGCAGTGCCTCCTATTCTATGAAGTAAATAATAACAGAGCTTACTGGAATTTATGTAAGAGTTTCAGAGGCATTTTTTTTTAGCAAAGAACGGCCTTCGTAGGGGTGGAAAAATCATTGTTGTACTTACTTGGGATAACACTGTTGAAACACATGTAGGGGAGACATATTGGCTTAATCAGGAAGCCAGGCAAGCCTAAAGCTGAGAGAGAGAGAGAGAGAGAGAGAGAGAGACACTAAAGAGAGACACTAAAGAGAGAGAGGAAGAAGAGGGAGAGAAAGAGAAACATGAAAGAGAGAGAGAGAGAGATACAGGAGATGAAAGCTCATCTGCAGGGCCAAATAGGCAGATAAGGATTTGAGAAACGTGGTGGGTATGTGGAGACTGAGCCATGAAAAATGTCCTTCAGGATCTGAATTATTTGGGAGAAGGTTTTGAAAAAAGGATGAGTTTGTGTCCTTTGTAGGGACTTGGATGCAGCTGGAATCCATCATTCTTAGCAAACTATCACAAGAACAGAAAAAAACACCGCATTTTTCACTCATAGTGGGAACTGAACAATGAGATCACTCGGACTCAGGAAGGGGAACATCACACACCGGGTCCCTATCATGGGGAGGGGGGAGGGGGGAGGGATTGCATTGGGAGTTATACCTGATGTAAATGAGGAGTTGATGGGTGCAGCACAGCAACATGGCACAAGTATACATATGTAACAAACCTGCACGTTATGCACATGTACCCTACAACTTAAAGTATAATAATAATAAATAAATTTAAAAAAAATGGGAGAAAAGCAGAAGCAAAAAAAATGCTATTTTTTTTAAGTGCCTACTATGCTACTTTTTACATATCCTTCCCGTCCCTTTGGTGTGGGCTTGGAAAACAAAATGACACAAAGCTAGACATGATGTGGTCCTTGCCAATTGTTGGACTGGGACATGAATAGGTAAAAAGGTAACCATACAGAACTACCTTAGGAGTTTAGGAGAAAGGTGTCTTCTCCTTTCTAGCTCAAACCTCCTGGCAGATGACTTTTAGGATTTAATAGTGCCAAAGGTTTGAGCTACTATTTTGTCTCAAGGGAAAGCTAAAGATGGGAAAAAATAATTCCTTTTCACAAGGCTTAACTTTGCATCGGCATATGCCATTGTTGGCATCTGACAAGTGGCTAATTTGCAAGGTTGGGTTAAAAATTGAGGTAATTTAGTTTTCTTTCACTTGAAAAGTTCATGTGAATGGGAAATAATAAAGGTGTGGGTCACATGGCAGCCCAAACAGACCCAGTGCAAAACAGAAGCAGTGAGGACTGCTTACACTGTTGACTTGAGAGAATGTCTTCAGAGGTCTAATTGGGAGTTGTGTGCCTAATATTGAAAAAACAATGACATTGGCCTCAGTTGCTTAACTGGAAAGGAAAAAGTGGGAATTCACCTTCAAGATTCTCTTTGGATTAATCACTCTGGCCACAGCATTTCCTGCTCAACTAGATGTTGAAAAGAGTCTACCAGCAATTCCTGGCATCTGACACAAAAAATAAAAATCAGAGCTGGGTGTGGTGGCTCACGCCTGTAATCCCAGCACTTTGGGAGACCGAGGCGGGTGTATCACGAGGTCAGGAGTTCAAGACCAGCCTGACCAAGATGGTGAAACCCCATCTCTACTAAAAATACAAAAAAAAAAAAAAAAAAAAAAAAAAAATAGCTGGGCATGATGGCAGGCACCTATAATCCTAGTTACTCAGGAGGCTGAGGCAGAGAATTGCTTGAACCTGGGAGACAGAGGTTGCAGTGAGCTCAGATCACGTCATGCCACTGCACTCTAGCCTGGGCGACAGAGCAAGACTGAGTGTCAAAAAAAAAAAAAAAAAAAAAAAAAAAAAAAAAAAAAAAAAAAGAAAGAAAGAAAGAAAAAAGAGGCCATTCAACGAGGATTGATTTTAAAAAACCAAACCACCACCACCACCACCACTGCCATCACCCTCAGAAAGACCTAAAAACGTGCACCTAAAACACAGAGCCTATCTGGATAGTTAGGAAATCACAGCATCATGTTCTTTATGAGCAGAGAGGAGCTGCCAAGTTCATTCAATCCAGTGCCCTCATTTTATAAGTGGTAGATCCAGAGAAGGGATGGAGTTTTGATTTAAATAATTCACTAGGTTGTTTGCTACCTCTCAGTCTGAGTAGAGTAACTATCAGGAAAACAGTCTTCGGATGAAGGTTACAGCCTGGTGGGAAAGATTGTGCAGTAATTTTTTGGTTTCCTCAGGATACAAATGATTTAACTAAGACAGTAGCGCCATGCTTAACTTTTATCAGTGGCAAAAATTCTCAGAAGTTTCAGCTCACTCATTTTTCTTTTCTTTCTTTTTAGAGACAGAATCTTACTGTCACCCAGGCTAGAGTGCAGTGCCACAATCATAGCTTGATGGAGCATCAAACTCCTGGGTAAAGTGATCCTCCCGCCTTAGCCTCCTCAGTAGCTGGGACTACACAAGCGTACATCACTGTGCTGGGTAATTTTTAATATTTTTTGTAAGAGACAGAGTCTCACAATATTTTCCAGACTAATAATTCATTTTTCTTGCTAGTTTTTATTCAGTTCTCAGTTTGAGAGGAATTAATGCTGCAAAAGTTTGGATAACACCTGCCATCCTCTTAGTGGGCATTTATCATTTTCCAAGTCCTTTTTTCACTTGAGGAACTGTTTCTTATGTCTAACATGGTGGTTCTGGTGAGGGCTGTAAATCACAGTGCTTGTGGGGCATCAAATGACCTGCGTAGATCAATCCCAATGTTCAATCAACTTTGTTGGTTGGCTCAGTGACCAGTGATGGGTATAGGATACAATTCTGGCCAATCATGGAACTTGCTGAAATTTTTTCTTGCTGGAGCTAGAGGAAGGACACTATGTTTCCCTGGTCATGAAGCTGAAGGGTGCACACTTAGATTTACTTTCGTTAATGGTTCAGCATTGAGGAGCAGCTGGCAATAAGATGCAGAAAAGACAGACCAAAAAAAAGAAACAGGGAGTTGTTAGTATTGGAGGCCCATATCCAGTTATCCTGGAGGCTGTGTTCCCACCCTTCCCTTTTGTAGGCTTGCCTATGGGTGACCCCAAATTCTCCTCTCTGGCCTAAGTAAGCCAATTTCAGTTGACTTTCGGTCATTGTCATATGAATTAACAAAAGTGTCCTAATACTTTCCATTCTTCCCCTCTGTCCTTGATTGTCCCCTATATTTGAGTCATTAAGTCTGTTGTAGGCAAAATAATGTCCCCCCACCACCAAGATGTTCACATTCTTTGTGAATATGCAACTTTAAATGGCAAAAATGACTTTGCAGATGTGGCTAAATTAAAGATCCTGAGATGGAGAGATTATCCTGGATTATCTGGGTGGACCCACTGTAATCACAGTGTCCTTATAGGGAACAGGGAGGCAGGAGAGTTACGGGAGATGTGAGGATAGAAGTAGAGGTTGGAGTGATGCAGCCATGAGTGAAGGAATGTGGGCAGCATCTAGAATCTGGGAAATGCAAAGGGATGGTTCTTTCCCAGAGCCTAGAGGAATCAGCCCTGCTGATATCTTGACTTTAGTGTTTGTGGTAATTTGTTTTGGTAGCAATAGGTAACTATATACAATCATTAAAATTGTTGAGTATCACAAACCAACCCCCCTGAACTGTTTTTGTCTAATCTCTGTCCTGCCTGGGCTTTGCCAAGATCTCACCACACAGATTGGGCTGGCCACCTATATAATAAAATCTGAAGGTTTCCTGCGGTCTTGCAGGATATCTATTTGCTAAAATTCTTTAAATAAGAAATATATATTTTTTGCATTATGATTTTAGGCTTGGAGTGAATATTCTTTGTGGAAAAACAAACATATTGACTTCAATATATTGAAAATTATTAAATGAGTCCTTTCTCCAAGCAGGTATTGGTGAGGTGGGTTGTGATGAAGCCAGATCTTGAAGGCACATGCTTTCAGCTATCTATGTGGTGGGGAGAAAGATTCTAAAAAGCCAGGATTCTAAAAGCGAACTCCTAACCTCACGATATCACAAAGCCAGACTTGGTTTCAGCAGCTGGAAGGTGCCAGTGTGCTTATTTTTGTCTCATTATGTTTGCAGTGTACTGAGAGTTTAGTTTTCAATCTGTGTAATCTTAACAACTTTAAGCACCCCAGTTTCCTCATTTGTAAAATAAGGATTAAATTAATATGTAGCTCATTTGGGTTTTATGAGGACAAATGAGATAGTGAATGCAATTTTGTTAGCACAGTGCTAGTAAGTAGCAAATGTTCATCGAAGTCCAGCAATATGGTGAACTGGGGACCATAGGGACCTGGAACTAACACCAGCAGTGAGTGGGTAGCAGAAAGAAGTCAGATTTACTGGGCAATATGTGGACCCAGGAGCCAACAAGGATGACCATAATAGGAGGTAATCTAGGCCCCCATTTAGTATCAGAGAGGCCCTAGCAAGGGAAACAAGCATGTGGTGGAAATCAGGGATATGAAGCACTGGGTCAACTCTGAGAGAAGAAGTCTCTAGATGGCATGACACACTACTGTGGAAGGTGGCAAGATGGCCTGGATCTCAGCTGTTTGGAAGACAATGATTCAAATAAATCAGGCATAGGCAGCAATGTCAGGGTCCAATGACATAATTAAGGTCCAAGGTGGGAGGACTTGATCTTGAGTGGTCAGGATGAAAGTGCAGTAACTGGGCAGCAATGTTAGTCCAGGATGGGGGTGAACAAAGGAAGCAGCTTGGTGCTAAGTCCCATGGTGTTCAGTGCTTCTTAAATCCTATCGCCTATAGTACTGGTTCCAAAACCTCTAGAGTGGAAGAGGGTGTGGGAACAGGAGAAGAGGTTGAGCTCATCCACGGACATCAAGTTCTTCCAGTTTTGGGGAGAGGAAGGTGTAAGATTCTCCCTGGGCCTGAAAGCTTAAGGAGATGAGTAACTTCTCCCTTCTCAGGCCCAGTCCCAAGGAACAAGGCTACTTGCACCAGCAGCATGCTGACAGCAAGATAGCAGAAGCAGGAAGAGAGCCAGCCAGAAGACACCTAGTCTGGCCGGAAGACACATAACCCTGAAGATTTAGAAAGAGGCCATCCGGGTACAACTACATCAGACTAGGACACTTCCTGTTTACATCAGACTAGGATACTTCCTGTTTACACGAGACTATAAAACCTTTGCCCCTCCTCACTTGGGACTGATGCCATTTTAGGCCTCATCCTGCCTGCACCCAGGCTCTCATTAAAACACCGTGTTGCTCCACACCACCTTGTGTTGTCTGTTGGCACACTCTCGAGTTTCAAACCAATATAAGGAACTTTACAGAAGACACAGCAATGACAACAACAACAAAAAAAAAAACAAAAAAAAAAAAAACAAAAAACAGACATGTCTTTTATCTTAAGATAAAGAAAACCTATCTTTCTTAAGACTAAACAGGTACAAAGCATTGGGATTATCCACTCCTTCTGAAGGGCAGCAACTCCAAATGATCAAACATTAGCCCTGAGATGGACCCGAAAGATCATATCATACAGCCGCCTCTTTTATAAAATCAGTATTACTCAAAACTGTTACCTGGACCACCAGTTTCAGCTTCATTAAAATGGAAAATGCTTGGTCTCTAATTGAGTATCCTAAATCAGACTCAGGGAGTGGGGAAGGAGGGTGAGCTAGAAATGTGCATTTTAACCACCTCTGAGGTGATTAGGAACTACAGGTTTTGTGGTTCTTAACTCTGACTGCCCATTATAATCACCTAGGTATGATATCCTAACCATGGGCCAATTGAACTGGAACTTCTGAGGCTGGGGCTGAGGCTCAGGCAACAGTATGTTAATGAGCAGCCTGTGTTGAGAACTGCTGGCATAGATGGTAGTAAAGTGATTTTCCTAAGGACACTCAATCGAATAGTGGTAGGGCTGGAATGAAAATTCAGTCTTTGTTGAAAAGCAAAAGAAAGTGTGGTCTTTGAAACTGTGTGTACAAGCATCAGAATCAGAGGATTGGAATTGGTGATTTGAGAGGAAGGGCAACTGGTCCAGTGAAAGCAAGGACTGACCTGGAGCTATTGGCTACTTTTGTGTACTGGCCATTACCTGGCATGCCATGGGAGAGTTTGTGTTTAATCAGGGTGTACTGACAGAAATGAAGTGAAATTGCTGCAAGAAAAAGCCACAGCAAAAACAATCCTTAGCATTAGAGTGACCAAAACACTGTCTTGCTATCTGCAAATCCCATAGCCCCGGGTCACCATTCAAATCGATGAGTAGGTATGTACTAAGCTGATTGTGAAGTTGAGGTGGAGAGCTAAAGAGACCAAATGCTAGAGGGTAGATAAGAAATTAAATGTGTATTATATCCTCCTCTTTTTCTGAGTGTATGATTTTGTGTTAGGAAGGCAGGTCCATCTCAACTTAAATATTTATTCGTCTTTCAGCGCCTTAGCTCCAGGCACAAATTAAATTCCTAGGCTGCAACAGTGGAAGAATTTAATCTGCTGTATGTTCGAGGGTGACGCATGTTAGGCTTGCTTTGCCTTCTGAATTTCTTCTTTTAGATAAGTGGTACTGATTGTAGTGTGAACTGTCAGTAGACTTGAGCAGTGAAGACCCTTCTCTGAAAGTGGCTGCTCCAATCTTCATTTTTGTCACTGCCTTAGTTGTGAGCACTCCTTGATGCTGCCACTATACAGATGAGACCTGGACACTCAGAGGTTTTTTTTTTGTTTGTTTGTTTTTTGAGATGGAGTCTCACTCTGTCACCCAGGCTGGAGTGCAGTGGCGCAATCTTGGCTCACTGCAATCTCCACCTCCGGGTTCAAGCAATTCTCCTGCGTCAGCCTCCTGAGTAGCTGGGATTGCAGACACCTGCCACACACCCGGCTAATTTTTGTATTTTTAGTAGATACGCAGTTTCACCATATTGGCCAGGCTGGTCTTGAACTCTTGACCTCAGGTAATCCACCCACCTCGGCCTCCCAAAGTTCTGGGATTACACGCATGAGCCACTGCACGTGGCCTCACTCAGAGGTATTTAGTCCAATCAATGCTGTTCATTGTAGGATGACTCACTGAAGAGTTAATATATTTTTTTATTTTTCTTTTCTGCTTTTCAGAGAAAGGGACTAGAAAATCCTCTGGATGGGCCTTCAAAGGGTGAGTCACTTTGGGATGCCAGTTTCTTCCCTGCAGAAGGTGGGTGGGGAGCATACAGAATCTTTGCAAGGCAGTTCATTATTATTATGGTGAACAAGTTCGGGCTACCAGAGTATTTCTATTGACTTAGGAAGAGAATAAGATCTCTAGTCTTATGAGAGTCTGAGGCTTCTAGAAGTAATCCATATAGCTATTCTGAAGCAAGTGGATAGTGCCCTGATTGTAGGAAGATCCAGGTGCTTCAGTTCAGGTATTAAGGCACGGCAGGGACTAGAGTGAAGTGAGTGAGGGACCTGCCTTGGGTACCAAGTATTTGTGGCTCCATAAACGTACCAATCAAGATAAATAATTTTGATACAATGTGTTAAAAATAAAAAATAATGCAAAAATGTACTCTGAACAAAATAGCAAAATTTTGAATAAAGACAGGATCAGTAGTCACCATATTGAGCCATACTAGGGCTTAACACAAAAGGAACAATCAGAAATACTGTTTTTTAATAAGATGGAATATGGCAAATGACAAATAATAAAAAAGTGCCACAAATCAGCTCCAGATGAGTTGCAGATCTGAATGTGAATGATAATAAATATTCTGGAAGGAAAAAAAAATCCTAATAAACTGGGAGTAAGTTTCTTGAACAGAACTCAAAAAGCACTAACCATAAAAAAACAAACAAACAAACAAACAAAAAAAAAAAACTTGAGAAACTTAACTGTAACAAGATTAGATATTTCTGTTCATCAAAAGGCACTATTAGGAGGATGAAGAAGCCATTCAGAATGGGGAAAATATTTGCAATTCAAATATCTGACATAAGAATTAAATCTCACATATTAAGAGCTCCTGCAAATAAAAATAAGAAGACAGACAACCTAATAAAAACATGAGCAATAGACTTGAACAGGCATTTCAATCATGTATAGCTAAGTGACAAATAAGCATTTGAAAAATAGCTTATTTTCATTAATTATCAAGAAAATGCAAATTAAAACCTCAGTGTGATACTCCTGTAGCTTGCATTTTCTAGAATTTTATATGAATGGAATCATACAGTATGTACCAGAATGGCTAAATAAGAAAAGCATATAATTCCGAGTGTTGATGAAGAACAACTTGGACTGTCATACACTGCTAGTGGGGGTTTAATATGGTACGAGCAGGATGAGGCAGGTGGATCACAAGGTCATGGAGATCAAGACCAGCCTGGCTAACATGGGGAAACCCCGTCTCTACTAAAAATACAAAAAAAAAAAAAAAAAAAAAAAAAAAATTAGCCAGGCGTGGTGGAGGGCACCTGTAGTCCCAGCTACTCAGGAGGCTGAGGCAGAAGAATGGGGTTGCAGTGAGCCAAGATCGTGCCACTGCACTCCAGCCTGGGTGAAAGAGCAAGACTCCATCTCAAAAAATAAATAAATAAATAAATAAAAATTAAAAACTGTTTGATAATATCTTCTAAGGCTGACCTAGTACATCCTTCCTGGCCAAGCAATTCCAACAGAAAGGCTTACACATGCTCATCAAAAGACATGCGCAAGAATGCTTAACATCCTTAGTTATTACAGAAATGTTAATTAAAACAATAGTTAGATAGCACTGCATACCCATCAGGATGTCTATTAGGTATCTGAAAGAATGGACTCTATCAAGTGTTAATGAGGATGAGGAGCAACTGGAACTCTCATATACTCTTGGTGGAAATGTACAGTGTCGAAAACAGTTTTAAAGTTTTTTTTTTTTTTTTTTTTTTTTTTTTTTTTTTTTTTTTTTTTTTTTTGAGACGGAGTCTCGCTTTGTCGCCCAGGCTGGAGTGCAGTGGCCGGATCTCACCTCACTGCAAGCTCCGCCTCCCGGGTTTACGCCATTCTCCTGCCTCAGCCTCCCGAGTAGCTGGGACTACAGGCGCCCGCCACCTCACCCGGCTAGTTTTTTGTATTTTTTAGTAGAGACGGGGTTTCACCGTGTTAGCCAGGCTGGTCTCGATTTCCTGACCTCGTGATCCGCCCGTCTCGGCCTCCCAAAGTGCTGGGATTACAGGCTTGAGCCACCGCGCCCGGCCTAAAGTTTTTTTTAAAAGTTAAACACGTAGCTACTATATGACCCATGAATAGGTATTTACCCAAGAGAAATCAAAGCATATGTCCATACAAATGCTTGTACAGAAATGTTCATAGCAGCTTATTTTTTAATAGCCACAAACTGGAAACAACCCCAGTGGCATCAACAGTGAACAGACAAGCAAACTGTGGTGTATCGTTACAGTGGAACACTGTTCAGCATTACAAAGGGAATACACCATTGACACGTACAACAACATGATGAATTCCAAAATTATTCTGCTGAGTGAGTAAAAAGTGGCAGACAAAAAAAAAAGCATACATATTGTATGATTCCATTCATATAAGATTCTAGATAATGCAACATAGTGATAGCAGATTGGTGATTGTTTAGGGATTGGGGATTGTAGGAATAGGTGGGGATGGGGGAGGAATGACAAAGGGGCATGAGGAAACTTTTGTGGGTACTGGATTTGTTTATTATATTAACTTTAGTGATAGTTTTGTGTATGTGTGCATGTCTGTGTGTGTGTGTGTGTGAGTCAAAATTTACCAGATTGTGAACTTGAAATATGTGCAGATTTTTATGTGTTAATTATATCATGATACAACTGTCTTTAGAAAACAGTTACATGAAGGCTTTGCTCTCAAGTTTCTCCTTGCCTAGCAGTAGATAGGCAGATAAACATATCATTATAATGCACATGTTCAGTGCAGTTATGAAGGGCTTTGGCAAGATGCAGAACCTAGCCAATTCAGGAATACTTGGAGGAATTAGGGAAGGCCCTGGAGAGGATGTTTGGTGAAGTGTAGGGAGTCTAAATGACACAGTTTAAGGCAAACCTGGAGATGCAGTTAGAAACCAGCTGGTGAAGGGTGCCACATTAGAAAGACGTAGACAAGGAGATGTGTAAGAGCAATGAATACATTAATAATACTAATCACAATTTTGGGAGGTGGCCTGATTTTCTTGGTGAGATTTATGATTCCCAAATCTCATCATTTAAAGATCAATGGACCTTGATCGGATGAACAGCCTCATTCATTGGCCCTCCACTCTACTGTTCACACTGTATGTCCTAGAAAAATAATATGTCCCAATATAAAAATGCTGGTTCCATTTTTAATACAGCTTGAGTGTTCATTCCAGGCAGGACAAACAATTTGTCTCTGTGCTTTTATATTATCTCTTTTTTTTTTCAACTTACTTTCTTTGAATATAGTAAAAACACATTTTCTACCTAGCAAGATAAATTAAGGTTTTCTCTTAAACTTGGGGTAAATGATGTAATGTAATGTAATCAACTTGTTTAAAGGTCTGGGGAAGAGATATCTATGGCAACCTTCCCAAGTCATTCTGGTGAATATCCTAAGTCTAATTTGCCTTCAGATGACTTTTAGTTGGGATGAGTAGCAGAGGAAGGAGAAGAAGTAGTAGGAGGAAAAGGAGAAGAGGAGGAAAGGGGAGCAGAATGAGAATTATGTGAAGCCCCACTATTAAATGCTTAATAAATAATGTAATTAAATTGCTATCAAAGACCTTCCATGAGTATTTATTGGAATTTGCATTTGTCCTGGTTTTGTAATTGCAAAAAAAGCCAGAAGGAGATTGACATTTTGTTTTGTTCTCATTGTATGTTATTTCCTCCAGAGTACAAATAAGTCAAATAATGGATTTTATTTTCTAAAGTTCAGAAAGTAAATTTGTTGATATTGTATAAGTAAACAGGCTCTGACTCTCAATGACTTAAAATAGCTAACATTATTATGTACCTCTACTGTTTTATTTATCTCATTTTCTTCAGTCTCCACAGAAACCCTACAAAGTCACTTTTGGTCCACATAAGTAAAAAGCTTGTAAGGATAGAGATTATCTGACTTGCTCAAAGTCAAATCGTTAACAATTGTGCCTACCCAGCTCAGCTGACTGGAACCTGGGTCAGTTGTAGCCATAACCTGTGCTCCTTAAGCTACTTCAGATTTCCCCAGGCAGGTTTCACATAACAAATAAATATTTAGGCATAGATGATACAGTGTGGGCACATATTAAGCACTCAAAAAGTACTGTGTATTATTTTGATAGAAAACTTATCTACTTTTCAAAGTGTATTTTCTAAACCTCAAATTATTTCTTCCTGCATTTAGTAAACCTTTAGAAATGAGTCCTGAAGGGGAAATTTAAGGGATTTATCCTGCCTTCTCCCTCTCTTGGGAAGGCCCCCGATCTCCTTTTTTCATCTATTTGAGATATTTTTTCTCAACCTTGTTCTTTTTGTGCTGTAGTGACTGATGCAGGGATAACCCAGATGAAGTAATCAGAATCTATCTACAGAATTTTTGTATTGTGTCAAAGAAGAGAATCTGTCTCTCCTCAATCAGCAGCTACTGGTAGCCAAGTTTCCTCAGGTGGTGAGTGAATAATGGCAATGGCTGGAAAGAAGTAGGTGGACCAACGTGGCAGAGTCCTTGGACTCTTGACTGACCTGGCTTCAATTGTTTTGAGGCTCAAATTCATCTCTGCTGATGACAATTTAATTCTTAAATTGTACCATGAATCCCGAGAGACAAGAGGTTTTTTTTTTTTTGGTCAGTGTGAGTCTAAGCTGATTTTTCTATAATTTGTCACCAAGAGTCCTAACTGATGTAAACCTCATCAGAAAAGTAGTGTTTCTGTCCTTATTTAAAACTCTGTTTGACAATTCTAGCACAAAAAAAGGATAAGCTGCCATGAAAGTACATTTACTCATGCATTTTTATAAATATTTAAAGTAAGTGGCAGGGTACGGTGACTCATGCCTGTAATCCCAGCACTTTGGGACGCTGAGGTGAGCGGATCACCTGAGGTCGGGAGTTCAAGACCAGCCTGGCCAACATGGTGAAACCCTGTCTCTACTAAAAATACAAAAATTAACCAGGCATGGTGGTGCAAGCCTGTAATCCCAGCTATTCAGGACACTGAGGCAGGAGAATCGCTTGAACCTGGGAAGCAGAGGTTGCAGTGATCGAGATCACACCTCTACACTCCAGCCTGGCAACAGAGAGAGACTCCATCTCAAAAAAAAAAAAAAAAAAAAAAAAAAAGAGGCATTTAAAAGCTAGCTAAACAGATAAACAGTGATTCCAAAAGATAATACTTATTGGAATTACATTTTAAAGAAATAAACACTTGTTTATAAATATATAACTTTTACATCAACCTTAAACATCAGTCCTGCATCAGTACTAGATCTGGCCACAGATTTTAGTTGCAAAATTTCTAACTAAACCAACCCCAGATGATTTAAGTAGAAAATATCTTATTAAAAGAATATTGGAAGAATTTCAGTTTCAGCAATGGCAGAGTAGCCTGTCTAGGAAAATTCCCTTTCCTGAATATCTATGATAAACTCTGGATAAAATATAAAAGAAAAAGTTCCAACTATTTGAAGGTACTGTAGAGTATCCAAAAAGAGGCATGAGCTTGATTAGATGCTTGGAAAAGGGAACAAAACTAGATGAAGTCTTTCATTGATGCAGTTTTGTTCTTAAAGGTATTCACCAGTCCCCATGGCATGGGACCGAGAGAATTCAAGAAGAAAGTGGTGGTATTATCGGCTTACTGTTTCAGAGAATAGAATTTAGGGATGCCAGAACAGCTATAAATGAAGAGGAAAAAGTCCTGAAAAGGAAAACCTATGGATGGGAGAGTCTTTAAATATGTATATGAGCTTCCTTCAAATCTGTGACTATACATGTATGGGAGAGGCTTCAAATAGCAGAAAACAAAGCAAAAGCTAGAAGTGTGAAAAAGCAGAACACTGCAACTCATTACAGGGGAAACAGTTTGAAGTTTGAATCTATTGAAGTATAGAGGCTTGGTAAACACCTTAGGCTTTCCATTGAAACCTCAGAAGGGAATGCCTTAAGAGTGAATGCTGGCCGGGCGTAGTGACTCACGCCTATAATCCCAGCGCTTTGGGAGTCTGAGACGGGTGGATCACTTGAGGTCAGAGACCAGCCTGGCCAATGTGGTGAAACCCCATCTTTACTAAAAATATGAAAATTAGCCAGGCTTTGTGGTCTATGCCTGTAATCCTAGCTACTCAGGTGGTTGAGACAGGAGAATCGCTTGAACCCAGGAGGCGGAGGCTACAGTGAGCTGAGATTGTGCCACTGCACTCCAGCCTGGGTGACAGAGGGAAAGTCCATCTCAAAACAAGCAAACAAAAATTGTGAATGCCGACCAGGTGCAGTGGCTTATGCCTGTAATTCCCGCACTTTGAGAGGCCAAGGCAGGTGGATCACTTGAGGTCAGGAGTTCAAGACCAGTCTGGCTGACATGGTGAAATCTTGTCTGTACTAAAAATCTAAAAATTAGCTG